>NC_046161.1:40975108-41012608 GCF_011064425.1 Rattus rattus
GATGGCAGTGTTGCCGGTGACTGCACCTATAGCACTTGGTGAGTTGGGTTGAGGACTTGTGGGGACCTGGCATACAATTCCGGTATTTCTCCAAACTTATGGAGAGGCCAAAACTCCAAGAAGCTCCTGGCAGAGAAAGTTCGTTCATGAGTGTATGTACAAATTAAGCAGAAAAGAACTTGCCTGGTTCCTTTGGGTTTTTAGAGGTATAAACAGTGCCCAGTGTGCTCATGAAGACCTTTTCCCACAACGCTCCAAACCCTGTCCCAGTTCTATGCATGTTAGTTACTTTCAATAGGCAACCTGATCCAGTCTAGAATCAGCTGGGAAGAGAGCCTCAATAGAGCATTGTGTAGATCAGGTTGGCCTATGGACAGGTCTATGAGAGATTGTCTTGATGACCTGAATTGATGTGGGAAGAACCAGCCCTCTGTGGGTGGCACCATTCCCTAAGTTTGTGTCCTGGTCAGTATAAAACAGGAGAATGTGTGCTGAATACAAGCAAGCACGCTTTATTTCCTCTCTGCTCTTAACTGTGGCTGTGACCGGCTATTAAGAGTTCCTGCTGCCTCGAAGGTTCTGTTATGATGGGCTCTAGCCTGGAGCTGGGAGCTAAAATGACCACTTTCTCCCCTAAGTTGTTTTTTCATCAGAGTATTTTATCACAGCAACAGAAAGGAAGCTAGGGCAGGTATTACAGCCCAGCCTTTTCCATTCTCCCACCTCTTGGCATCTTTCTTGAGTTTCCTATGCTGAATTCACAGGGAACAAGGGAGTTAGGGGGACACAACCCAAAGAGGTGGGCTTTGTGGGATGGGGAAGCAGGGAAGGGTGCAAAGGTAGGATGGGCCAGTGAGCAGAGCATAGGATGCTTGGAGAATGTCCACTGTGGAGAGTGGGGGCGGCGAGGGGGGCTGCTCAGGCCTCCAGCTTCACCTAGGGGGAGGATGGAAGTGGCAGGTGTGTCCTTGCAGTGATTATTTTCCTCACTGTGCAACAAAATACCTCACAAAAGGAATCTAAGGAAGGTTTATTCTGGCTCATGATTCGGAGGGGTTACATCCATCACGACGGCGAAGGCTGCAGCTGGAACGAGAGGCGGTGGGTCACATCAACATGCACAGTCAGGAAGCTGGGAGAGGCGAATGCTGATGTCCAGCTCCCTTCCTCTTTTTGATTCATTCTGGGACCCCAGCATACTGCTCACATCTTTCAACCTCAGTTAACTCAATCTAGGAACTTCCTCATGGATATGCTTAGAGGTTTGTCTCCCAGGCGATTCTAAATCTCAGCATCGTTGAAAGTCAGCATTAACTGTCATGCATAGTAATCCTCGAAGCCATCTGGTTCCCCTATCCAACCTGCCACGTGACTGGCCTTCAGGGTCCCCAACCTGGAACCAGAAGAACCCTCCCTCTAGTATAGTGCTGGGAATTGAAGCTGGTGGCTTATGTGTGCTGAGCAAGTGCTCTACCACTGAGCTCTTCCCAGCCTGACTCTCCTCCTTTCCTCACTGACGCTTACACAGAGCAGTTAGCCATGCACCAACAGGTTGCAGATGAGACACTCAAACTCACTCTGCCCTGGTCAATATGTAGGGGAGAAAGAGACAATTAGAGGCCTTTTATCTTCCCAGAAGTGAGCTGTCTTTAGCTCCAGGCACAGGTGGAGGGCACATGACTGGGGATATCGAAGTGCTTCATCAATCAAAAGCTAATGATCGCTGAGTCTTGTGGGATTTCAGATGAGGACTGATTGATGGGCATTTGCAGGGGTAGAGTCTGGGTTCGATGGGAGGGGCATGGTCACCACACCAAGGTCCTAAGTTTGGAGTTGGCTTGTCTTGGCCTCAATAGGCTTTGATGTGAGTGTTTAAGTCCTGGAGACATTACAGCCTGAAGACAAAGTTCTGTTACAAAGAGAGAAATAAGCTTCCAATGTCTGGTGACTTTCCCAGGTCTCACAGGACATACACACCTATGTTACTTGCCTGTCTTATGAAATCTTCTAAAAAGCCCATGAGATCTGTTTTTTTGCAATGTTAGGGATAAAACTTGGGATTTTATGAGCACACTAAACAACTGGTCTACCTCTGAGCTACATCCCAGCTAAGCGGATTGGACTGACAGGTTTTGTGTATCAACTTGATCCAAGCTGGAGTCATTACAGAGGAAAGAGGTTCACTTAAAGAAATGTTTCCCTGAGATCCAGCTGTAAGTCAATTTCTCAATTAATGATCACTGGGAGAGGGCTTAGCCCATCGTGGGTGGTCTCATCCCTGGGCTGTTGTTGGTCCTGGGTTTTATAAGAAAGCAGGCTGAGCAAGCTAGGAGAAGCAAGCCAGTAAGCAGCACCCTCCATAGCTTCTGCAACAGCTCCTGCCTCCAGGTCCAGCCCTGCTTGAGTTCCTGTCTTAACTTCCTCTAGTAATAAACCATGATCTAGAAATAAGCCAGATAAACCCTTTTCCTCCCCTAACTTGCTTTTTGGTCAATCCTAACTAAGGCAAGCATAGAGGCTCAGAGTTGCTGAATAATTGGGTCCCGGCCGCACAGACAGACAGCTGAGAAGCTCGGGTTTATGTCTCCTCTCCTGGCCTTTCCTTCAGCTATGCTGGGACAATCTTGCAGGGCCAACCTGAGGCTCTCTCCTCATGTGCCCCATATGCCCAGTACACAGAACATGGGCGTTTTATTTGTACACTGTCCAAATATCACATGGCTAATTGCCACTGTGTGCCCAGAGTGCATGGCTGTGTTTGGGGGATGATGCTTGAGGACCAGCTCAGGATAATTAATGGCATCCGTCCTCCTTTCTGCTGCTTGACTGAACTCAATTTGGTTGATTTTCATTAGTCCATTTGGAGGCTTTATCCTTGGCAGGGGTGGGAGGCTAAGGGGACAGTTGTGCTCCGGGGTTGTCTAGGTCTCCCTCAACATAGTGAGCAGACTCACAGAAGCTCTGCTGTGAAAGGGTGGCTAAACAGACCTCTCCAGTTCTCCATGGAGCAGATGGGATGCCTCATTGCAACACATGCACCTGAAGCAGCCTGGCCTCTCCCTTCTGGCTCTCTCAGAAAGAGGCCTAAAATCTTGAAACCTCTGAGGTGAAAGGGACCAAGTTACTTCCTAATATTTGAGCATTTCTATAGCAGCTTTTCTCTCCTGCGACCTCACACTCATTACTTATTACTAGTGATGGGGGCAGGGTTTATTACTCCTGCCTGTGAGCTTCCTCTGAGTCCTAAAATTAAGCACGTTTTAAGAGTTCAGCTGCAGGCTTTGACATGTGTGTGGTCAGAGTCCCATGGCTGGTCAGCTCTGGCCATGGGTATTTTTGTACATTCCTTTTCTTCTGTTAGCTATGCAGATAGGAGCTATACCTGTGTGAGCCCCAGTGGGACAGTGTTAAGGAATACCTCTGTGTCATGTCTGTCAGCTTCTGTGTGAGAATCACTCACCGTGTCTTAGGGTTTCATTGCTGTCAAGGGACACCATGACCACAGCAACTCTTATAAAGAAAAACATTTAACTGGGACTGGCTTATAGTTTCAGAGGCTTAGTCCATTGTTGTCATGGCAGGAAACAAGCAGGTGGCTTGTTTTCCATGACTAGGAAACTGCCTAGTCGTCATGCTGGAGAAGTGCTACACCTTGACCTATAGGCAGCAAAAAGAGACTGCCCCACGAGGCTTAGCTTAAACATATGAGACCTCAAAGCCCATCTCCATAGTGACATAGTGACACACTTCCTCCAACATGGCCACACCTACTCTGACAAGGCTACACCTCCTAGTATAGCCACTCCTTAAGGGCTAAGCATTCACACACCTATTCAAACCACCACTCACTGCACAGGTCCCCAAGGCCGAGGCATTCCTTAGCAGCTCTTTAAATACTAGACAGTTTATCCTTATAAGTTTCGTATAGATCGGATAGGCCCAGTTCCTGCAATATTTCTCCCATGGTGCGATTTGAAGTTCATTGCTATCCTGGCCACACTTCTATTCTATATTCCTCTAAAACATGACACTCGGCAGTGAGCCCAGCTTCCCACAGAGTCAGATGGCATTCTCGGCATCTTTAGCCTAGACCTTTGAGTCCCATGGGAACAGCTCTGCCTCAGTAACCTGAGCTGGCAGCCCTCTCCACATGGTTGACTTTTTCTCTCTTCTTGAGGGGCTGGAATGCTGGAATTCGAACTCAGGGAGTTTTGCATGCTAGGCAACTGCTCTGCTATTGGATTACACCCCAAGTCCTTGGATTGTATGTGTGTGTATATTTGTGTATGTGTATGTATGTATGTATGTATCTTCGTGTGTGTGTGTGTGTGTGTGTGTGTGTGTGTGTGTGTGTGTGTGTGTGTAAATAGCCAGGTTGACTTTGAACTCATGATCAGCTTGGCCTCTGGGTGCTGGCTTGGCTTGGGATTACACGCATTCGCCTGCTCAGCACATGCCTTTTGCTTTCTACTGTTGGGAGCTATATGTCCTTTCCTCAAGAACTAGATGAGATCTCTCCCCAGGGCTCCATATCCTGGAGACTTCTTCCAGAGGCCATTACCCACCTCTACCCTGGATCAACAGCCACCATTTGCTGAACAGTCACTAAGTGTTCTGTTCCCAGGAAAGGAGGGATACCACCAGGGCTGAGGGTACCCAAGTATCCTGGAAAGGTATAGCTGTCTCCTCTGTCTCCTCTTGGTTTGTCTCTCCTGTCATCAGGGCCTGTTCCCTCTTCTGGAAGTTCAAGGCCACTCTTCTCCCCCCAAATGTGCTAGAGGGAACCCACCTAGGTTTTCAGGGACCTGCACCTTTATCAGGGTGTCAGGATGTCTCCTCTCCATCTCCTGAGGGCATGGTTAGCCATGCAAGCCAGTAATGAGACAGCTTTGTTGTTTTCTACCATCAGACTTCTCAGTCCTGCTCAGTGGCTCAGGCTGCAACCAGGTCCCTTGCACACTGGATGCCATCTGCTGGGTTCATTATTGTGGTCCCATGGCTTTGAGACAGATAGACCTCGGGGTCTGCTCTAGGCTTCCTGCTTGTTACTGTGTGTCTGGAAAACTATTCAACCTCTCCCCTCTCAAGCCTCAGCCTTCAAATCTGTAATGTGAGGATGTGATTTGCTTCTGCCAGAGTGGACATGAACTTGAACGAATGTCACCGTGTGTGAACTGGTGCTCACTGGAAGACACACGTGTTCTCATGCCTAGGTAGTGTTTTTGCCAGAACTTTCTAAAGGTGTTTTCTAGAGTAAGGGATTGAAGGGAAGTGGAGTTGACTTGAGGTAGAGTGGTTGAGGCACAGGTCCCTGAAGGCTACCGTTCTCAGTCAGCCACCAAGCACTGGGAACCTGAGAGGTTTCCATAGGAGCTGTTACTGCTGCTGCTGCTGCCTCTGGCATTTGGGGTCCTGCAGGAGCTGTCGACTCAGGTCCCAGCGCCGGTGACACTGCAAGTAAACAGCAATTGTCAGAGTCGATTTAACGTTGATATTTTTATCACATATCGGCCTGGCGCCATGGCAAGGAATGACAGAAGCAGAATGCTAAATAATTTCTCTAAATAATGCAAGCTCCCCGGGCTGCCTGGAGGGAGGCGGAGCTGAGGGAGAAGAGGCCTGCTGGCTGGTTTTTAGAATTTGGGTGAGGGACACATTCAGCTCCTTGTCTCTTGGTCCTGGTGCTGACTGACAGTCTTGTGGGGGCTGGTTCCTGGGGAACGGAGGTGGCTACAGGGCAGCAGCAGGCCAACTGACTAGGGCAAGGCAGGGAAAGCAGGGCTCATATTCAATAAAGACTTGTTGATTTGATGGCAAAAGAGGGAGATTTTGAGACAGGCAGAAGAGAGGAAAGGGGGGCAGAGCCTGAGCAGCAGGAGAGAGTGATCCAGAGGGGAAGTGGGACAGAAGGTGACAGTGGAAGGAGCTTGGTAAGGTACCTGGAAGGGAGAGAGGTGGGCGGAGATGAGATGTCAGGTTGAGAACCCCAGAGGGCTTCAGCAGAAATGCCAGACCTAGTCAGAGTCCCAAGGGCAGATACCATTCATTTGTAAACTTTTGCTACTGTGCTGTCCCTCTCCTGGATCTCCAGCTCCCTTCTGAACAGTCATTCCTTTGAGAGGGGAAGATGAGGGAGGGTTAAAGCACTCACAAATCAGCTTCTCAAAGTGGGTGGCCTTGTTTGTTTTGTTTTGGCAACAAGATTTCATATGGCCTAAGCTTCTGTCAAACTTGCTATAGAGTAGAGGATGGCCTTGAATTCTTGATCCTTTCCCTGTTTCCTTAATGCTGGGGTTACAAGGCATTTGCCACTGCAGTGGGTATAGTGAGGTGTGAGGACCAAACCCTGGGCTTTGAGTATGCTAGGTATGTTAGGCAGGCCGCTACCAACTGAGATACATTGTTTCTTTTCATTATAAACCATCCTAGAAGCACCAGAGAAGAGGGCCCTGAGGGAAGGCCCAGGTTAGCTCTCTGTCAATGTGACAAAATGCCAGAGAAAACCAGCTTAGGAGACATCTTATGGTTTCAGAGGTTGTAGTTGCTGGTCAGTGACCTTGGGTATTTGGCAGAAGTACACGATAGCAGGAGGTGTATGTGTGGTAGAGAAGGATAGCGTCTATGGTGGCTGGGATGCAAGAGAGAGAGAGGGAGGGCCTGGGATCTCAAAATCCCCTTCAGCGTATGCCCTCAATGATGTAACTTTCTCCTATAGAGATGAGCTGGCCTTACTAGATGTTCAGTCACTTCCTGACAGAACCTAAGGTTGAGGACCAAGCCCTCAATAAATGAGCCTGTGAGGAGCATTAAAATCTATGGCAGAACCCTTGGCTGCTGGGAAGCCCAGGCAAAGATGGGCCAGCATGTGAATGCTCTATTAAGGATGATAATTAAGAGTCTTTCACCAAAAAGCTCCTTTTTGGGAGCTACATGAGCCTGCGGACAGGAGACTATCCTACTCACTGAAAATTCTCACACCAAGCAAAGTGTCTGGAATATATTCAGTGGTCACTGCATGACCATGGCATGAGTAAAGAATAAATTGATCATCTCACAGATCTGGAGACATGGGGGGGGGGGAACACAGGTTAAATGTCCCTGCCCCCACAGCTCACAAATCCATTTTGTTTTTAAATTTTTATTTTTTTTCAGTAACAGGTTGGTCCCCTCTTTATAAATGGAACACATGAAGCTGGAGCCTGGCCAGCCCTAGTGTGGATGAGTCCTTCCAGACAGGTCTGAGTCTTCCAAACATCTTACTCCTTACTTTTCCCTCAACGATTCCTCTACCCCTCCCTCCTCTGCTAGCCCTGTCAGCAAAGAACTGACTCCCATGGAGTCATCCATGTTCCACCAAGGCTCTCGGCTATGCATCTTTGGTTGTCACATGGGCTGGCTGTGCTACTGTAACAGTCAGCTCTAATCCCTGTGGCTGTACCGTTGGATGCGGGTCAGGGTAGCTCTTCATGGAAATTCTGCTTTAGGGATGACGTGGAGATCCTTGCTCTCTCTGTATCACGATGCTGTCCTACTAAGAACACAGAAGGACCTTTGCCAAGCCAGGAAGGGGCACAGACCATCTCTGCTCACACAAATCAATCATGATCCAGATGCCATCCCCCCAGTTATACTGCGAGGAAGCCTGGGACGTTAGGGAGAGGTGGAGGACATGGAATCTAGTAAATGCACCGTATTGGTTCTTTCCTACTGCCTGAGAGGCCGTCTCTGCCGCCATCTTTCCTTTCTCCCCTGTCAATCTGTACTTCTTTACAGAGTCTCATGATTTCCCTCTCTCTACTTCCTCTCTTCCCAAGCCATTCCCACTGCATTTTGGTGCCCTTTGCACTTGGTACATACATCTTCCCGGATCCCCCCACGTTGTCTCTGAACTTTAACTAGGAAAGTGGCTTTCTTTGTGGAAGGCTGTTTCCCTGGCCGTGTGCCTTAGGGCTGGGTAGAGTTGGCAGTCTCCTCATGCTCTAGAGCCAGGTCTGGGTCCACAAATAAGGAGTTCCCCTGAGATACCAGTGTTGTTTGGCTTAACTTTCTTTTTCTTCCCTTACTGTGGTCACTCACTGGTCCTTCGGTCACTTGTCCTCGTCCACTGAACACACGGCATCTGTTGAGTCCTTTGTCCATATGCCAGAGCTCTGAGACCGTATGGAAGACTCATGTAAAATCCTGGCCAATCTGTCCACTCTGCTCCTCAAACATAGGTCAGCATTGCTCTATTTTAGGCGGCCACTCCTGCGGTGACATTGAGGCCTTATTGCCCAGAATTGTTTCTAAAATCCAACATTCAAACCATAATGCCTTACCAAACTTTCCAAGTTTTTCTAAGAAGTATGTTGGTCGCTCTCATGGGTGTGTGTGGAGTCCTCTTGATTTCTTTACCTTCTGTTTATAGTTTGAAAATGAATGTTTCCCCCCATAGGCTCATGTGTTCAAACACTTATTTCCCAGCGATCAGCGCCATGCAAGGCTGTTGAACCTTTGCGTCTGCAGTCTAACTGATAGAAGTGGGTCACTGTGGACAAGCCTTGACAGTGATAACTATTTATGATTTCGGCCAAACTCTTTGTTTCCTGGTCCCCAAAGTAGGGGGAGACTCTGCCACATCCTCCCACGGCCATGCCTTCCTGGCCATGTTGGTCAGAAACCATGAGCGGGACTGTTTTTCTTCCTTTTAAGCTGCCCCTCTCAAGCACTGGGTCACAGTGCCTAAGAAAGGAACTGACAGGTCTCTCCAGTCCTTACTTCCTTTCCCGTTCTGTTTAAGTCCCCTGATCTGCCATTTGATCACTGTGCTGCTAAAGATTTACTGATGAAACCAAACTACTATGTGTAATATAATGGGCAGATTCATTACAAATATACCATGAAGAATTAGGTCATGTGACTGTAAGCCAGGAACTCCCCAAACCAGAAGCTGGGAGACTAGAGATACAGGAGAGCCCATGGTATGAATTCCAATGTGAGAGCCTGTTGTCCCAGGGCTCAAGAATTTCAGTATTCAAGTTCAAGTCTGAGCCTAGAAAGACCCAGTGTCTCTGCTTGAAAGCCGTCAGGCAAGAGGAGTTCTCCTTTCTCACTGGAAGGTTGACCCTTTTGTTCTAGTCAGGTCTTCTGGTGATTGGATGGGACTCACCCACAGGAGAGCCAATGCTTTGCTTTATACAGCCTCCAGTGCATGGTTATCTCATCTAGGCAGGTCCTCACTGATACCTATAGAAGGATGGTGGATCAAATATCTGGGCACCCAATGACCTTGTCAGGTTCGCACATCCATTAACCTTGGTCACCATTCCTGTTTCCTCAGATGCTTTGCCCTGTTGCTCCTGTCTCATAACCCAGGAACACTAAGCACTGGATCAGCCCAGTGGACTACCTTTTCACTTATTTTCCTTTCCCTCTCTCTGTGTCCTTCACTTTTACCTGACAAGTTAACTGTTAAATAGAATGAGCCACGGGGGTTGGGGACGCAGCTCAGCTGGTAGGATTCTTGCCTAACGTGCACAAAGCCCTCGGTTTGTTGCACAGAGTGACATAAGCCAGGTGTGGTGACACATGCTAGCATTTAGGAGGTGGAGGCAGGAGGATCAGAAGTTCAAGGTCTGAGTGAGCTATTCAGTGAGAAGAGATAATACATTAAATGACCCCGAGCCCAGGAAGGACAGTGTCACCAGGCAGATGACAAAGGCACCTGTTATTAGAAGGTGGAACTGGGGGTTAGGGGTTTTCAAAGCACAAGAGTGAGGTCCACAGATACTGGATTTGCTTAGTAACTCGGTCACAGAGCCGTGCTGAGCTTGGGGTCAGAATGCTTGGATTCAAGGTCTGTTTCTGTCATTTTTGAACTACTCACAACTCATAGAGATTCACTGAACCTCCCTAAATTCTTGTTTCTCTCATTTATTCAACAGGGATCTGTAACCTCCTATGATCACTAGAAACAAGCAAGGTTGAGCACTGGGGGAAGGGCTATGTGTTTTATAGGTGAGCTGAAGGTCTCTTCAGCATCTATTAGGAACGTGGGTGAGTGGCAACCTGGACAGGCCTTGTTCAGTCCCCAAAGGAAAGGAGGCAACCCCCCTCTACATCTGGGGAGTGGAACTGCAGGAGGCATTGAGTGGCAGCTGCTCAAAGCTCTTGAAGGCACTACGGCAGGGAGAAGCTGGACTTAGACTCAGCTCCCGGCCAGACTCAGGCCTCCTGCCTGGAATAGAACAAAGGTGTGTTCCTGGGTGGGTGGTTCATGGTAGACAGGACAGCCAGGCTTTATCTTCTAGACCTGGTAGGCTCGCTCCCAGAACCTTTCTTGGACCTACACTTGACCTTCTTTGATCCCGTGCCCCAAGCCCTAAGGATCTCACCTTGGAGAGACTCAAGCATGGACTGAGAGATTGCATATGGCTGCCAGGTTGGAAGAGACTGAGTTTTCTCTTAAAGCTCAACTCCTTCACCTGACAGCATGTGGCCTTTGATGAACCTCAAAGACAGAATCCCAGGCCCATTCTGCAGGCAGTTTTGTAAGCTAGTGATCTGAAGAAGCTGAAGCAATCCCGAGATCATAAATGCTATGCAAAGAGAAGGAAGGACTCAGACCTAGCTTGGTAAAGGCCTTCGGGGAACGCATGCACGGATCGCAGGATGAATCCTGGGAAACATCTTTCATCTTGGCCTCCAACTGAGGCATGAGGCATGAGTTTAAGGACAGTGGACTCCAAACTAGGGACTTCTCTACTGTTCGGAGTTCCTGGGATGCTCTGTGTGGGGCAGGTTCAATAGGGAAGTAAGGAAGCAGAAAGCCAGAGGAGACAGTGCTGGTGGTCAGGAGGATCTGGGAGGGCAGTGGAGGGCTGGCTGAGCAGACTAGCTGATGCCAGGTCCTGGCCATGCCAGAGTTTTAAAGCAATTGCTTATACCGAGTGTTTAAAGCAGTTTACTCATGGTGCCAACTGTTCTTGGATGATTTTCCCTAAATGTTTGATGTTTTGTACTTGTGCCCAGAGGCAATTTTACATGGTGGGGGCTCTTCTGTCAATCTGTCACGCTGAGTGATTAGAAGCAGGAAGGAGGTACCGATGTCCCCCTCAGGGGTTGCAGGATGTCTGTACTAATAGCCAGCCAGCCAGGCAGACAATCTATTAGTCAGTCCACTCCCTGGGCCGAGAACCCATGACTGTGTTCGATGGGGTGCTGGAGAACCTAGGGTGGCTTCTTTGTCCTCACTGTGCTTAGGATTGGACAATGTGTTCTGTCTCTTTTTCTGGCACTGCATATACCCACAAACACGTGTATAAATGCGCATGTGTACACACACACACACACACACACACACACAGAGAGAGAGAGAGAGAGAGAGAGAGAGAGAGAGAGAGAGAGACCCCTCCTTCCCTGACACATGAGGCCTGAGTATCATCTAACTTAAAGCTCTCTGGGATGATTTCCCATCTGCATCTGAACATCCCTCATACTACGGGGAGTCCATTTTGTTGCAAGAATGGCTTTCTTGGAATCAGAGCAGCCAGGCCGAGAGGCATGAGGGATGGCTAAGTTGTTGCCCGGCTCCTCTCAGGTTTCTGACCTGACCGTAGGTGCCAAGGGGAAGCAACCCTGGGCACAGAATCAGGACTCACACAGCCTCTGTCCAAACCAGAGGATAGAACGTCAGCTCCAGAAAGCTGAGGATCAGGTTCCGTGTGCCTAGTGCCCAAGGCTGGGCCTGGCAGTGAATACCCGTGAGGTGAATGAGTGGAGATCTGTCAGACTCCAGCTTTTTGGGTGGGCTCTTAAAATGCAAATGCTCTGGTGTGAGGCAGGGGACCCCACTAATCTGAGGCAGGCAAAGTAGCCAACCTGGGTAAGCCGGATCCATATTAGCTTCTTAGCTTGGCCAACCAGGAAGTGTGCCACCTCCGTTCTTTTACTTGGGGTCTGGACATCTACCTAGTAGAGTTGAGGTCTGGTCTGAGAACCATGCAAGCTGGGAGTGAGCAAAAGGCACCCAGGAAGCCTACACAGAAGCGGTGGGTCTGGAGAGACAGAAGGAAGCCGTGTTCTAGAATGTTCCTGTCATAAGTTGCTTTGGCAGGAAAGCCCTGAGCTGGCTTAGGAGCCTAGTCCAGCTCTGAGTGTTGTCCCACCACAGTGGTGTGAGGACAGAGTGGGGAGATTCTTCATTAGGACTGTTGGCCTCCCATCAGTCAGTTCTTACCGTGTGTGATTCGGCAAGAGCCCTCCTCATCCTTCCCACTCAAGAGAGAGGCTTGGATGAAGTGACAAAGGTAAAAGACAAGAGTTTGGGGCTTGAATGGTGGCTAAGGAGGCATCAGCCGGTGGGGGAGGGTCACAGAATCTAGTGGGCATCAGGGAAAGATCACCAAGGGGCTCTTTTACCTGAGACACCTGCTTGGGACAATCCAAGCAAGTTATCCCTCCTTTGCATGCTCCAGGACTTACACGATGTCCTCTGCTTTCCACAGAAGCTTGGGTGATTTTCCATAGGAGATACCATTTCCCCACTTGGAGATGTGTATTTAGTTCCTGTGGAGCTGGGGACAGCGGGAACAAGCTCTCTGCTGTGCATCGCAGGGAGCCTCAGAGCTCGGTGGGGCGGGATGGATCCCAGGAGATACTGTGTTGGGTTTGTCGTAGTGCCACGTGCTATAAATATGGTCACCAGGTCTAGCTGTCAGATGCTTTGTGTGACCGTGTCTCCTGTTAGCCCAATGGCAGGAAACCATCCACTCTGGGGTCAAGGGTCTGGAATAAAGGTGTATCCTGTCACTTGCTAATCGTGTTGCTGGGGTTGGAGCCTCCAGCCACTCATTAGCCACAAGCCTGTGTCAGAAAATGTTTGCTTAGCATGTGTGAAGCCCTGGGTCCCACCCCTGGTGTCCCAGAAAAAGTATTACATACCTGTAACTCAAGCACTCGGGAAGTAGAGACAGGGTGATCAGAAATCCAAAGTCGTTCTTGATGTAGGCAATTCGAGGCAGGCTGGAGCTACCGTGAGACCCTGTCACCAGCAAATGCAGGAAAGCTGCATGTATAGGAAAGGGGCAGGATGGGGGAGTGGTTAGAGAAGACCTTTTTTGCCCCAAAGATGCTTGGGTATTGGTTATATTGCTTCTGAGTGAGCACCATCGAGGGCACAGCATGTCATACAAATGCAGAAACTCACTGCGTTTGCTCACGTATGAAACATACATGAGCAACGAACAGGCTGCAGCGGCCTGTGGGATCCTCTAGTCTATAACGGGGACACAGGACCTCTTTCTAAAAATAAACAAAAATCAAACAATCAAACAAACAAACAAAAACAACAAAACAACAACAACAACAACAACAACAACAACAACAACCCTGGATTGCATGAGGCTGTCTGAGCGCCGAGAGGCTGTCCTAGGTCGTATGTAAGTGGACAGAGCCAGGGCTTGGGGCAAGGGTTATTGAAGGAGGGTTGTTTTCTCCCCTGAGACTTCAGGTGTCTTGGGACTGGTAAAAGCTGGGGGTAGAAGAGCATGGTAACCAGGGTCAAGGAGGTCCTCTGCCCCAGCGGATACAGAGAGACGCTCCCTCCCCTCCCATCCAGAGAGTTCCTTCCCCACTCCAAAGCCAGCACAAGGTAATAGTTTTTGAAACATTTCATTTGAAACATTTGCATGGAGTTATTAAATAAAATAAAGGTTGACTTGAAGCAGTGCTTGTTGGGAAATGTGATATGGAAACTCATTTAATATGAAAGAATGTGGACGCCTGAGCATATGGTAACGGCCTGATTGCAGATAGTATCTGATAACTCCATGCGAACACATTTCAGTCACAGTATCTGTCGCGCTGGTCCTCCGCTCCAGAAGCGCAAAGGGGTGACGGTATGCGAGACCTCCCTTCCGGGCCAGATTAGAATTAATTAATTGGGAATATTGTGACATTACTTTTGTAATTAAGAAGCTCCACTATTTGCTGTGGCAGTGAGGTGAAGTGTTTACTATTGTCTCCGATGAGGCAGGGAGAGATGAGACGTGGCGAAATCATAGCAGAGAGAGCCATCTGGAGTGGGAGGCTCTTCTCTTTCTGTCTTCAGCTTTTCTGACTTGCCTATAGTGTGTGGGGCTCCAGATAAGAGGCAGGGTCTCAGGGCCAGGCAGGCCACGGACAGAGCTTCCCACACCTCCCTGAGGGTCAAGGGTGACTTCTCTCTCAGGCTTGTGGATCCCAGGAGGCGGCTCCCAAGCCTGCAGATAAGGGGGCGGAGCCCTCCAGGGAACTCGTGACATAATGGGCAGGGAAAGCAGAGGTCAAAGGTGATTCAAGGCTGATGAGCAGCGACACGCCCCTTCCTCTCTGGATCAACTGTGAAATCCATTTGTCCTTGAACAGATGAACTCAGGGAGGTGAACGCTGTCACTTCTGGGCATCTGCAGAAGGGCTGGGGAGGGAGGAGAGGCGCCCATATGCTGGCCCGTCTCCCAGTACACGACCCTGGGAGTTTGCTTGTCTTTCTGCCTTTTCCCCTTCCTGGGGAGAAAATGGAAATAATTTCCTTTGAAACATGACATTTCCTAATCCGGCGCCCGGCCTGGCTGACAGCAGGATTAGTGTGCTCAGGCTGCCAAGCCTGGCTGGCCATATGCAGGCACCTCCCGTGGGGCTGCAGTGGCCAGAGCCAGCCCCCTCCCCGGCTCTTCTCCCCTCTCCAGTCTGGTCTAAGCCATCCTATCCCTGCACATCCGGGACTTCCTAACCCAAAGCTGAGGACGTGTGTAATGGCTTCTTTTATCCACCTAGAGCTGTTAACGTTGTTCATCAGAGGGAAGGTGAGAAGGCCAGGTGTTGGGAGGTAGAGTCCCATCTCAACTCTGCAGGAACCCAGAGTAAGAATATAGGGCGCATCATGATCCTGTCTGGGTTCCGGTCTTAGCTTCCAGAGACATTGTTGCCTAGGTAGTATTGAGTCTTTTGGCTCCCCAAAGTCTCTCATTAGTAAATATCATATTTATGTATATAATATATATAAATACATAAACGTACAACATATAATATTAAATAAATAAATGAACTGGTGGTTGTTTACTAGAATGCTCCCCACCCCGCCCCTTCTCCACAACTGTTCTTTATGGTATCCACAATGGGCATTTGCCCCAGGGTCTCTCGGAGGAGCTGTGCCAGACGGTCAGCACACTTTCTTCCTCTGGTGCTGCTTATTAGAATGCACGATGTCCATGCATTGCAGCACCCTGACAGGTGGGTCCCAGTTTCTTCTTCCTCATAGATGAAGAAGCTGGGGACCAGAGAGACTGAGACTTCTGCTCAGATTAGCACAAGCCAATTAGAACCCACATGGGTTTATTTCCAATGTCTCGTAACTTAGCTGTTTCTCCCATGTTGTTGACTGATGGACCTTTCTTCCCCTATTCTGCACAACTCTTGGCCAAGTTCATGAACTCTGGGAGTTGAACTAATGGCCCTGGCCTATTCTGGCTGGTTGCCAGTTTAGTTAAAAAAAAAAAATCAAATTCCACTTGTTTGTTGTATGTCTCTGTGTGTGCATGTTTTCTCCACAGAGTACAGGTGGAGGTTAGGAGACAACTTGAGGGAGTCATTTCTCTCTCTCCTACTACCATAGAGGACTGGGAGTGGAACCCAGCTTATTAGGTTTTGTGGCTGTGTGGATACTGGCCGAGCCATCTTGCTAGCTTGATATCCCTTTTCTAGTAGGCTTTGGGGTACTTCCTGTGTAGAGTGCTGTAGTGTGGCCCTTAGCTCCGCAGCTGGCTTAGACATTGTGATCGCCAAGAGTGAGACCTTGGGAGGTGTCAGACTCAGAATGCTTGACCCACAGGCCGTGTCCATGGTCAAGATGAAAGCTGAAAGCTCAGCATGGACAGCTCTTCAGAGGGGACTGAATAAAGACGTCAAGTGGTTTTGCATGAAGCTCGAGGTTTCTTTCCCAGTCTTTGAGACTAAGAGAAGAACTCAAGGGAACCCAGGCTCTGTGGTGTGAAAAAGTAGTCAGGTACAGCCAGGAGTGAGCAGGGAGGTCCTAGCTTCCTCTGCCAGGGAATTTCTCCGGTCTCTAGCCTCATTGTCTAAATCTGTCAGCCACAAATTTCGACTCTAGGGTGTTTGAGAAGTTCTTTATGGCCTTGAAGAGGAGGGAGGGCATTTCTGTCCCGCCCCCTTCTCCTTCCCCATATCTTCTGTACTAGGTATTGCGATAGGTTTGAAACCATACTTGGTCCGGTGGTGTAAGGTGTCTGGGGTGTTTGTGAGAAAAGGAAGGTAGGGAGTTGAGAGGGCTGGAGGAAAGAAGCCGGCAGTGTGGCTAAGCCGGGACTTCCTGTGGCTAAGCCTCGACTTCCCTTTCTCGTCTTTGGTGTGCAGTCCCCCATTGAGATTCAGGGTAAAAGATGGAGAAAGCACTTTTTGCAAAGGACCCAGTGATGAGAAGACAGCTTGGCCTGAGGATGACTTTCTTGGAAACCGTATTTGTGGGAGATCAGAGTAGCAAACTGAAAAGAAATCCAAACTCAGTGGACTGAATGGGCTGGGTGCACCTGAGGCCAGAGTGAGTAGGGTGTGGCCCACTGGGAACACCCATCCCCAACAGCTGAAGTGTCTTAGGTCACTGTCACAGGGACCCATTCTCCGGAGGCATTGTCCCACTGCTCAAAAGGCCGGCTTTCCTTCTCTTCTCAGCACCCCATCCTTTCTTCACTGCCTTTCTCAGCCTCTCGGCCCCTCCCATCTCCCTCTCTCGTCCTCTCCCTCCCCTATCGATCTCCCCGACCTCTGCATTAGCATTCCCAACCTCCGGCACCAGCCACTTAGGCCAGAAAGACAGCTCCTTGGAAACACAATTGAAATATTTTTATAAATGACCAGCGGAGTTTGAGTGACATGCCCTTCTTAGGCTAAATAAAATTAAAGTTAAACCTTCTAAAAAATACATGAGCCAAACATCCTCCGCACATTTCATTATGCAAATGCGGCTGTCCGGGGCTGCACAAATTAGCCCGCCCTTTGAAATCGGCTGCCGCTGCCTTCTCTTCCTTTTTTTCCCGTTCCTCTTTTCTCTCCCTTTGGGTTGTGAGCAAAAAGGCTTTGTGGTTTTGGGCTGGCAGCTGGAGTCTAGGGGAGCAGGGGAGACTGGAGAGTGGGGAGACCCACAGACTCTTTGTATCTTCTTTGTCCTATTCTTTGCAGAAGACCGCGGGGGAGAAATGAATACAGGATGTCTCATCCTTTCTCTTTCCAAACTGCTTGGCAGGGTCTGGCCAGGAGAGGTCAGCCTGGGGTTGGGAATGGGGGCTTCCGGGATTGGGAGGGGTACTCAGAAACCCCTTAGTCTTGGGCCTGTGGCTGCTGCTGACAACAGATGACCTCAGGTCAAGGCCTTCCTTCCCCAGGTCTCAGGTATAGAACAACATGAGTTTGCTTGTTTTCTTGTTTATCTGCAGCCCGGATGGCACCCGGAGAACATAGGTGGGCCTCTGTGCTTGTCCGGTGTCTAGGAGGGTCACAGTCCCTCTGATGGGGACATTAGGAAAGGGGAGGATGGAAGATTGGGATACATGGCCACCCATGTCACCAGGGACTGTGATCTCTAGAGCCAGCCTTTCATAATAGTTCCCAGGAGTGAAATAGCAGCAGGAGTCATCAGCCCAGTCCCATGAAGGAGGAGACACTCTGGGTTACATGAGAATCTAGAGTTTCCATATTTGGATGTGTCTAAAGGTGACTGTTATTACAATCAACAGGTACAGAGGTTACAGAAAAAGTGGGTGTGGCCTTGGGTTTGATCACAGCTCTTCCCTGCTCGATGGTGTTTAGTGAGTGGGCTGTTGAAGCAGAATACTGTGGTTTGGGTGACATATAAACAGCAGAAACACATCTCCATTTTGGAAGCTCAAGATTCGAGAAACTGTCATGACTGAAGTGGCATTATTTGGAGGTGTGGCCTTGTTGGAGTAGGTGTGTCACTGTGGGCATGGGCTTTAAGACCCCTACCCTAGCTGCCTGGAAGCTAGCTAGTCTTCTCCTAGTAGCCTTCAGATGAAGATGTAGAACTCTCAGCTCTGCCTGGATTCTGCTATACTCCTGCCTTGATGATAATGGACTGAACCTCTGAACTTGTAAGCCAGCCTCAGTTAAATATTGTCCTTATAAGAGTTGCCTTGGTCATGGTGTCTGTTCACAGCAGTAAAACCCTAACCGAGTCAGAAGTTGGTACCAGAGACTGGGGTATTGCTGTGATAGGCCTAACCATGCTTTTGTTTGGAAGAATGTGGATTTGGGGACTTTGGATTTGGAAAGAGGTGGAATGCCTTAAGTGGGGTTTAGTGGGCTATCCTAGTAGGAATGTGGAAGACTTTGTTACTGAGAGTGACTTGAAATGTGCAGACCTGGCCCAAGAGGTTTCAGGGGAGAAGAATTTCAGTATGTAGCTTAGAGACTGTTTTTGTGGTAATTTGGTGAAGAATATGGCTGCTTTTTGCCCTTGTCTGAAGAGTCTACCTGAGGCTAAGGTAAAGAGGTTTAAATTAATTGTATTGACAAAGGAAGTGTAAAAAAAGCCCAGTACAGACTTTGCTCTCTGGTTAAGTCTCATGAAGAACATTTTGAACAAGCATAACAAACTGAGAAAGGAAAAATACAAAATATATGGTTTGAGTATTAAAGGGTCACCAAGAAGTAGAATAGAGCTGAATCCTATGTTCTAGGAGAAAACAGATTAAGGGAGTGGGACTTTGGGGTAAGATCTCACCCAGCTAAGTTTAGATCTAGGCATGGTGGTACAAACCTTTAATTCCAGGAGATAAAGCCAAGCAGACCTCTGAGTTCAAGGCCAGTCTGGGACAGAGCAAGTTCTAGGTGAAGAAAAGCTTAAATCCAGGGGTAGTAGTACATACCTTTAATCCCAGGATCAGGCATGCAGATCTCTGAGTTCAAGGTCAGTCTACAGAGCAAGTTTCAGGACAGCCAAGCTTAGGCACTTGGAAGGAGTTGGAAAACAGAAAGCTGGTAATAATGTAATAGAACAAAGGGTGGGGCAAAAAGCAACAGAACTCGGCAGCTATGGTCATGTGGCTCTGGGTTTAGAGTCAAGAATAGAAGGGACTACTGGGACAATTGATGCTGGTTATCTGGAGCTAAGAAATTCATGGTGATTAAGAAGAGACCAGCAGGGTTGGGGATTTGGCTCAGTGGTAGAGTGCTTGCCTAGCAAGCGCAAGGCCCTGGGTTCGGTCCCCAGCTCTGAAAAAAAAAAAAAAAAAAAAAAAAAGAGAGACCAGCATCACTTCCCAGCATCTGGGAAGTGTTTTCTGAAAGCACAAAGAAGTGTGCTCTAGAAGTAGCCAAGATTGTACCTTGTGCTGCAGCTGTACTTGGTAAAGTGTAAGAGTCACCCGGGTGGTACTGATTTTGAAGGTATGAAGGGGTCATGGTGAGCAATGCTTGGCACTGTGAGAGGCCAGGGGAGGCCATTGGTGAAGGTGTAGGCAGATTCAGTTGGAGTTGACGGCCCAAGACTGAAGGGTTCATGCAAAGAGGTTGAGCCTTGGTACTATGAAGAGAGCCTATGAGAGGCTATTGGTGAAGGTTAGTTGCAGCAGAAGATACCAGTGTATCAGAGATGCCAGTACCAAAAACAGCAGCAACAGTGGAGAGGAGTCAAGAGCACTACAGAGGGCAGAGCTGGAGATGTGACACAAGCCTTTTGGAGGAGCCCAGAAGATCATGTGTGGATCCCAGATATTGGGACAAGAAGCTTTAACTGTTGAATGGTGCCTTGGAGACCCCAAGATGTCTGAGATAACAGAGCCTTGTGATATCTGCTGAGCAAAGCTGCTAATGGGGTGTTGAACTGGCCTGGGAGAAAGAACTTTGTTGCAGTTAACAAAGATAAAATAGGAGTTGGGAGATCTGAAGACAGCTTTGACATCAGCCTTGGAGAGGCAGAGTTTGGAGTTTTCTCAGCTAGTTTCCTGTCTTGATTTGGGGACTACAGTTAAGTGATTGGATGGATCTCAGAAGAGGCTTTGAACTTTGGACTTTTAACATTGTTGAGACTGATACAGACTATGGGGACTTTGGAAGTTGGACTATGATATGTTTAGATATGGCCCCCCCATTAGACTCATATGTTTCAACAAGCCTATGGGAGCCAGGGAGTGGAATGTCATGGTTTGAATATGCTTAGTGCAGGGAGTGGCATTATTTGGAGGTGTGGCCTTGTTGAAGTAGGTGTGGCCTTGTTGGAGTAGGTGTTTCACTGTGGGAATGGGCTTTAAGACCCTCATCTTAGCTCCCTGAAGCTAACCTTCTACTAGCCTTCAGATGAAGACATAGAACTCTCAGCTCCTCCTGCACCATGCCTGCCTGAATGCTGCCATGTTCTCGCCTTGATGGTACTGGACTGAACTTCTGAACTTGTGAGTCAACCCCAATTAAATGTTTGTCCTTATCAGAGTTGCCTTGGTCATGGTGTGTGCTCACAGCAGTAAAATCCTAACTAAGACAAAAATAGATCCAAACATGTATTTATATACATGTATATACATTTGTGTAATTTTTACAATCTCTTCCTTACATTTTTCTCTCAACTCTCTTTTATTATTAACTTATGTCACTAAATTCGTCCATCTTCCTACTGCTGGCTGTCAAAAGGCATTTTGTCCTAAGCATGTGCCAAATACTGCTGTTGATCCCCTAGGTGGATAGATATCTAGGTTGTCTGGAATTCCTTGTAGGGACAGTTTGCAATCTGTGCTCTCCTGGGTAGTGTGAAGAAGTTAATCTGAGGTGGATACTGGAAGATCTGTTGGGTCATGGTTGGTAGAGCAGGAGGTGGGACTCTCCTTCCCTCAACTCATTTCCAATACTTATTTGCATGGTGGCCATGCCCGGGGTCCTCACGCTGCCTTCTCTCTCTTTGTACTGCTCTGACTACTGTGTGATTTTACAAATGTCCTTTTCATGGGCCCTGCGGTGAATTCTACACAAATTTCTGGGCATTGTTTTTGCCTTTCCTCCCCTGTGTCTTTCTTGCTGATTTCAAAGAGTTCTTAAAATAGTCTGTGTCTTTACGTATCTTTGTTTTAGTCGTGGGTGGGTTTCATGGGTCACTTAGCTGCCTGTTGACTCTACAGTGTCCTTCTGGGAACAGAAAGGCTTGGATTTAGTCTAGCCGAATACATCATTGCTTTTTTTTTTGTCTTTCAGTTTGCGCCTTCTGGGGTCTTATTAAAGAAGTCATCGAATACCAAGGTCATGGGGCTATCTTTCACATTCTCTCCGTTAGTTTTATAGTTTTGCGCACCACATTTAGGGGCTTAATTGCTTGGGATAGTTCAATTTTTACATAGCGGAGAGACACACAGTGTCTCATTAAAATCTGCACGGTAAACCAATTGAGCCAACTGCACTTCCCCTCCCCCCACCCCAGTGCCTTACAAGTTCACCTGTGTCTGATAGACCATCTAATCTACTCTCTCGCCCATATGTACTGTGTATAAACAAATACTCCTAGGCCCACTCCTTTGCTCCGTTGGCTTATTGGTTAGTGCCGGTGTTTGCTCCGTTGGCTTATTGGTTAGTGCCGGTGTCAGTATTACAGTTTCTTTGAGAAAATGACGATCACAGTGGTCATTAGAGTTCACACCCAATTCTCTCTTTCACTGAAGCGGTAGGCTTGCTTTTCCCTGACCACTAGGAATCAGACCTGGCTGTGTGGCTCAAGTCAGACAGTGGAATGTGAGTGCAGGTGACACCTGTCACTTCTTGGAGGAAGCTGGCAGAGCTGAGGTGTCCTCATACCTGTCTCAATAGCATGCACTGCTCCTGTCTAGGTAAGATGCAGCCAGCGGGAACCCAGAGTGAGGAAACTGTAGAACCTTCTAATTCCCACAGTGGAACATGTATGAAGATCAAGTTCCTGGCATTTCAGAGGGTTGTATGTGGAAGGTTTTGTTTTTGTAGCAAGCTATTGCCTAACCTGACAAAAGCATTTGTCATGGTTTGGGCTCATTCTAATAGCTCATAAGGGGTGTTTCTTCTTTTAAAATAGTTACTCTTTTGTGATTTTTTTTGTTCCTACATTTACTCATTTGTTTGTTTGTTTATTTCAAGATTTCACATAGCTCAGTCTGGTCTTAGAATTCACAGTGCTGCCGAGGCTTGCCTTGAGCTCTTGGTCCTCCTGACATAACTTTCAAGTTCTAGGATTTACAGATATGCAACATCCTTCTGTTTTGGACTTTGCTTGCTAAGCTTCTAAGATATTGTAGCTGAAAACAAAAATCAATCCACTCAAGCATTCTTGGGCAAGAGCATTATAGACATAGAGGGCCTCATGGTGCTGATATACAAAATTTTACCTTTATAACAAGCATCTTTTTTTTTTAAAAAGAAGATATTCTCACTGCATAGCTCAGGTTAGCCTGGAACTTACTATGTAGCCCAGGCTGTCCTTGAACTTGTAATGAAGCTTTTGTCTTACTCAGCCTTGGGTATACCGGGATTACAGGCCTGGGCCACCGTGCCTGGCTAAGCATCATCTTTTAAAATACACGTAGGTGCCGCCTCTCCAGACTCTGCCATGGTCTCCAGCATGCTGGAATCGCCTGCCACTTTTCTGGCTATCCGCTCTCTTCTTGATCTTCATTCTCTGTCATCTCTCCTTTTCCATGGATAACAACAGGTTCGTGGGAGTCCCACACAGAGTGGTTTCCCCTTCATCCCAGCTCTCGGTGCCACTGCCACCGAGGCCTTAGAAGGTTCACTCTTACTCTACATTTATCAAGCTAATCTTCCAAACAGTGACAGTTCTCCCCTAAGAGCGATTCTGATGCCAGCTGTTAAGACAACACAGAATTATCCACTTTGTTACATATAAAAGAGGCTGGGAAAACTGGATAGCTCTGGGGCAGGAGAAGGAAGGCACAGCTCGGATAATGCGTCTTACATCATAAAAGAATAATATGTTTCCTGTGGATAAATGATAGAAAAATAGAAGAAGGGACAGCAAGATGGCTCTGCGGGAGAGGGTGTTTGCTGCCAAGCCTGACGGCCCTAGTTGATTTCTAGAACCCACATGGCGGAAGAAGAGAATCAACTCCTGAAAGTTGTCTTCTGAACCCTGAGCGCACACGCACGCCACGCACACATACACACACACACACACACACACACACACACACACACACACACACACGCACGCACACACATGCACAGAAACATACATAAATATACACACATGCCCACAAACATATATATACAATACACACACATACACTTACACATGTGCATCCATATATTCACATATTCACATGGTATCATACATACACACATACTCATATACATACACACATACGTATACATGTGCACACATACACACACATACTCAAATATATACATACATATATACACATGTGCACACATACACACATACTCAAATATATACATACATATATACACATGTGCACACATATACATATATGACATATATATATATACACATGCACACAGATACGTACACATATATATACACATGTATACATACACATACATATACTTATACCCCCCACACACATACAAATAGGTAAGTGATAAATGTAAAAATATTTGAAAAACAAAAAATGAAAAATCGGATCGCTGTTTCTAGCCTTCGTAATACAGGAGTACATACATACACATAGACTGAGGGCCTCAACTGCATCAGAGGCAATATTTTAAGAGATAACTTTCCATCACCGTGACAAACCTGAGAGAAACCAAATCTGCAAGGGGGAGAGAAGTTATTTTGACTCACAGTTTTTTTTTTTTTAAGATTTATTCATTTAGTATATATAAGTACACTGTAGCTGTCTTCAGACACACCAGAAGAGGGCATCAGATCTCTTTACAGATGGTTGTGAGCCACCATGTGGTTGCTGGGAATTGAACTCAGGACCTCTGGAAGAGCAGTCAGTGCTCCTAACCACTGAGCCACCTCTCCAGCCCTTGGCTCACAGTTTTAGCTGTTTGGGTCCATGGCTACTTGTCCTCTCTGCTTCTGGCCTTAGGTGGAGCAGGCCAGAACAAGCATGAGAGGAAACCCGTGGGAGAGAAAATTGGCTCACCTTATACTGGCCAGGAAACAAAGGACACAGTACCCTCCAGGTCCCTCAGTGACCTCACTTCCTTCCTCTAGCTTTCTCTCCCAATGCTTACTTCACCCGAAGGCACCATAGACAGAGACCAAGCCTTAGCACACAGGCCTTTGGTTGTCATGTAGGATCCAAAGGCCAATTAATAAAGCCGGTGACTTTACTGTACATGAGAAGAAAAAGTTTGCAGCTTTAATAAAGTCTTCAATAAATCAAGAAAAACCTAGGAAAGCAAACACTTGAATAAGCAAGTCCCCAAGGAGGGAAAAAAATGTCATATAGAAAAAGCACCCAGATTCATTTGTAATAAACGGAAAACGAACGTCAGACTTTCATCCTGGCGTTTTGTTTGAATCATATTAAGTTCGTAAAGTAATTTGGTGACTGTTTCTCTATGAATTTGGTCCAGCCTTACCTTTTAATAATTTATATTGTTTAAAAAGCTGTTTGCATATTTAGCTCGGTTAATTTCCAAGTACTTCGTATATTTTTTTGGTGCTGCAATTAATACTCTACTTTTAATTGAACGCTGAGAACAAAAGACAGGTTGACTCTTTTCTTTCCCCAGCTAGCCTTCTTGTTGCTCTTGCTGTCCGTGACTCGGAGTGCATTGCATATTTGTGGGGTGACAGGAGAGGGGGTAAGGCCTTCCGTGAACCGTGCTGCTTTGGGAAGCTGTGGCAGGAGAGGACTGAGTCCACCGAGCACAGCTAGAGGTGAGGTCCCTTGCACTTCCTCATCTGGATGCTTCTCTCAGTGCCCTACCCAGGAGGCGACCAAAGAGTGCCGCTGACATTGCTTCCTGAGTATGGGGTAGAGCTGTAAGCAAGCGAGGTTTTGGTCAGTGAGCATGGTTTGAGCGTCCATTGCAGTCCAGACCGTGGGTTGGTCTCCTTGCCTCACTTATTGGCAAGCCTAGGCTCAGGTTTTCTGAGGACGTAAGTCTTGGGCTTGGGGTGACATGGGCCACTGACCATCTAAGGAATAACTGGGAACACCCCAGCTCTTTCCACTCTGGGAGGAACGAACTACGTCGCCCAGTCGGCAGTGGCTCTGAGCGACTGTAGTTGTGGATGGAGCATTCTGTGTGGTATAACAACAGGCCACAGTGTCTGGATAAGCTTCAAGGGGCATCCGTGCTTACCACATACACACACCATTACTTTTGATTCTGAAAACAATCCAGAAAGAGTTGGGTGTGTGGTGTAGCTGGGTCAGTGGGAGAAACCTCCAAGGGTCAAGAATCCAGCTAGTAAGGGAGAGCTCCATGGGAATATTCTTTATTTTTCTACCAACATGGAGAAAGCTTGAATTCCTTCCTTCCTTCCTTCCTTCCTTCCTTCCTTCCTTCCTTCCTTCCTTCCTTCCTTCCTTCCTTCCTTCCTCCCTCCCTCCCCACTTCCTCCCTCCCTCCGCCATTCCCTTCCTTTCTTCTTTCCTATACAGAGTATTGAACTTCCTTTTGGTTGGCAATGGACTGGAGAAAAATGAGATCAGAGCATTAAGATTTATTTTGTTAGCGAGAGTAGCTGACCCCTGAGGTTCTGGACTCCAGGCAATGCCACCATGCCTGACGCAAGGGATGCTGGGATTGCAAATGTGTGCTGCCGCACCCATCTTGGCATAGGTGTTGGGGATGTGAACTCAGGTCCTCATACTTGCATGGCCAGTACTTTATCTTCCAAGCCTCCAAATGATCTTCCTTTTCTTCTCTTCTCTTTTCTTTTCTTTTAAAAAATATATGTTAATATGTTAACCTTAACCCTTATGTTAACCAGCAACCCTTAATAAGCCTTGTTATTTATAATACCAAAAAGTTGCTGGTGTTGCATTTTCCAAGTAAACAATCACAAGCACTAAAAAATGCTAAGCGTTAACATTGGAATAATGTTAAACCATGGTGGGAATATTGTTTGTCCTGGCGTTAGCCCCCGTTACATAGAAATGCTCATGGTCTTTCTGCATTAAACGTTGTTACTGTTTCATAAGTGATTTCACAAGGTCTAGTATGTGTGTGAATTTTCCAGATGTGTCTACGAGGGCCTCCACCATGATTTTTCCTCATTTGATCGACTGCTGTGCTGAACCATTAGGTGACTTAAACATATGACCACTCTTGAATTCCTGGAGAAGTTTAACTTGGTCATTTTTTCATGCGCCGTTAGTTTCATTTTCTAGTGTTTGACACAGTTTTGCAGTGCTGTTTATAATTGGCATTATTTTTGTGGTGTATGTTGGTGTTACTATTGTGCTATTGTTTCTCTCATATATTATGTGTGTGTGCATGCATGCGAGTTTGTTGAGTGTATGCCAGGTGGCAAAGTTGGGTGCCTTCCTTGATCACTGTCTGCTTTATTGCCTGGAGAGAGGCTCGCTCGCTGAGTCAGAAGCCCCCTGCCTGGCTGTGCTGGCTGACCAGCAAGCTGCAGGATGGACTGTCTGTATCTGTCACCAGTGCTGGGGTCAGGGCCGCATGGACCCACGTCTAGACTTTAACTCGCACAATGGAGATTTGAACTCAGGTCCTCATTCGTGTAGGGCAAGTGCTCTTACACACTGAGCCATCTCCCCAGCTCCCTGTGTCCTTTCCTTGAGACTTGCCTTCCGTCACTTCCTACTCTGCTTACCCTCTAAATTCTTTTTGTTTTTTTTTTTATTGAGATAGTGCTGTTTTCTGTCTTCAGCTGGGAGAGATTAGCTAATAGCTTATATGTTTTATTGACTTAAGAAAACAGACAACCACCTTTGGGATTGTGTGTTAATTCAGCAGGGCTTGCTGTCTAATTTTCATCGTTCAGGTCTATTGTCTTCTAACTCCTCCGGTTCTGTGATTATGTTTTCATTTATTTCATTTTTACTATATATTTTTACTCTTTTAGCAGAGGTTCTGACAGAATATTTTCGTCAGGGTTATTTTTAAAGTAGTTTGGAATTTCAGTTGGGGTCTCCTTCGCTCCGAGTGGTGTTACAGGAGAGAATGAAACACTGTGAGTGGAAGGCTTTATTTGAAGCTCCTAAGTTTCTTATATTACACCCTCAGAACACGGTCCTTTAAGTGTCTAGTTTCTGGAGTATATTGAGGGTTGCTTTGTAGCCAAGGATTTTCAAAGTTTGAATTTCCTATTTTTAGAGCATTGAGTTGCATCATCATCATCATCATCATCATCATCGTCGTCGTCGTCGTCGTCGTCATCATAATATACATTTGTACACACACACAATATGGGCTAGTTTTATGTCAACTTAACCGACATAAGCTAGAGTCATCAGAGAGGAAGAATGCTCAACTGAGAAAACACCTCCATAAGATTAGGCTGTGGGCAACCCTGTAGGGTGTTTTCTTAATCAGTAATTGATGTTTGAGGGCCCAGTCCACTGTGGCTGGGGACACTGTTGGGCTGGTGGTCCTGGGTTCTATAAGAAAGCAGGCTGAGGCAACCAGGAGGAACAACCCAGTAAGCAGCACCCGCCATGGCTTGGGAATCAGCTCCTGCCTCCAGGTTGCTGTCCTGTTGGAGCTCCTGTCCCGACTTCCTTCAGTGATGTATTACAATGTGGAAGCATGAATCAGATAAACCCCTTTCTCCCCAACATGCTTTAGGTCATGGTGTTTCATCATAGCAATAGTAACCCTGACTAGGACATAAATATTCATAAAATTATTCTAACACACACACACACACACACACACACACACTCTTCTAGTAATCATATTTTGTTCACTTGTGCCTTGGTCTACTGTGATAACCCCTCACTTCTACTGCGTCTCAATTTCTCCTCGAGTTTCCTGCGCGGTGGCTTTAAATATGTTAATGTGACGCTATTTAAAGCATGAATATTTTCGGTCACTAAGTGCTTACTAGTTACCAGGTCCCTATCAAGATCCCTCCTCTCTCAAGTTCAGTTTTCCAGCTCCGGAAAATTGCGTTTCTTGGGTTTGGCTATGTGTGTCTGTATGCGGTTTCTGTTCACTTCTGTGCTACCAATCTCTTAAATTAATTGCACATTTAAGATCTAGAAGGAATTGGAGCTTAATTCTGACCCAGCCTGAGAGTAAATATTTTTCGACTGATAAAATTCACATAAATTAATATAACAGGCATGTTCGGATTTTGCTATTTTTGTTGTTGCTGTTAAAATCGAGTTTTGTGTTATATTTTCTGGTTTTACTGCTGGCTCATTGTTTTTCAATCTTTTGTCCCATTTTCTATTTGATCTGCTAGAGGTTTGTCTATTCGTTTCTTCTACTCATTTGCAAAGCTTGCGGTTCCCCTTGGTAGTATCTGTGTCTATATTTGTATCCATTTCTGTCTACCCATCTCTTTTTCTTAATACTTTTCTGGCTACTTTTGGAGAATAAATTACTGTAGTTTCGCCTTCCTCTCACCATTTTCTTTTAATTGATTACATTGCTTTTCTTAATTTTAAAACAGTTTTAAACGTGCAAGCACTTCTGTCATCCGTTTGATTGGATTCAAATGTTTCCTCCACAGTCGGCTCTAAGCAAACGTTGCCACCTGCCCACGTGCCTTCCCAAGCCCGTTGTTGCCAGCTGTAGCATTTTTGCCTGATGAAGGTCATGGCTTTTGCCTTGGATCCTGTGGCGGTGGAGTTTGCACGGATGTAGAGTCAGCCTGAATTTCAGTTCTGCTGGTCTAACGGACCTCTGTTCTCACCCTTGCCATCCTTCGAGCTCATAGGTGGGCGTTCTCACCTTCTTTCACCTTCTCGTGCGCCTCCTGGGACTGTCCTTGAGCTAGTTCGTCTGGGTGCAACATTCCTAGGTTACACTTTTTATTCCATTGCCTTATAGAATGGGGTGGCACCTTCTGAGGTTACCTTTTCTTTCCCCCTCTCTCCCGTGTATAAACTGTTTGATCCAGTTCGGTTCAAAGGACCCTTTGTCTTTGAAGGTTGCTTCATTATGAGATGTGGTCGTTCCGTACCAGTTTTTCCCTGGGACACAATAGACCCCTTCAGTCTCTGATCCGGTTCGTTCTTGTTTTTGGAAAGGTATAATAAATCATTTTTTAAATGTCTGGTTTTTTTTTTTATTCAGGCACGTGAATTGAGTGTATGATTGTCTGCTTTTCTTCTGTGTATGTGTGTGTGTGTGTGTGTGTGTGTGTGTGCGTGTGTATACATATATACATATATGTACAGGTAGATGCAGGAAGGCCAAAGGAAGACGTTAAGTGTCCTGCTCTGTCACTGTCTACTTTATTCCCTTGAGACAGTGTCTCTCACTGAGTCTGGAGCAGATTTGCTGCCGCAAGCCTGGATAGCCCTCTTGTTTCCAGTGGTGTCCACGGTCAGTCTGTGGCTCTTGGTGTTTGCTTACACATGCGGCCAGGCCTAGGTTTTACATGGTGGCTGGGGATTTGACCTCAGGTCGCCATGCTTGCAGAGGAACTGCTCTCGCTCGGCAACCCCTCTAGCCTCTCTTTTTTTAACTTCTTATTTATTCCTAATTTCTCTCACCCTTTCCAAATCCATTCTCTATCTTTCCCTATACTTTCTGTCAGTTTTTTTTTTTTTTTTTTCGGAGCTGGGGACCGAACCCAGGGCCTTGCGCTTGCTAGGCAAGTGCTCTACCACTGAGCTAAATCCCCAACCCCTTCTGTCAGTTTTATGTACACATTTTTCTTGCACTTTTTCTGAACAGCGCAATCTCATGATAGATGCCATGTGTGCATTTGCTGTATTTTAAGGTACATTTATACCCAGTTTGTATTCTTGGTTTATAGAAGTAATTGCCTCACTGGGTGTTTGAAATTCCCATAGTATTTTGTTCTTCCCCTCCATGCCAGCATTCTCCTACCCGTCAAGAGTGTTCATGAACTATTTATTCTTGGTCTTTCTCTCTTTTACAAATGTTTATTTGTTTGCAGTGTTGGGGATTGAGTCTAAGGGCTCTATTGTGGTTACTGTTCTGTTGTTATGAAGAGAAACCGTGACCAAGGCAACTCATAAAATAAAACATTTCGGGAGATTGTTGACAGCTTCAAAGGGCGAGTCCATGACCATCATGGCGGGGAGCATGGCAGCAGAAAAGAGAGAGACTGGGCCTGCCTTGGGTTTCTGAAACCTTGAAGTCCACCACTAGAGACATGCCTCTTCCGACAAGATCATGCCTTCAATCCTTCCTAAATAGTTCCATCGCCTGGGGACCAAGGGCTCAAATATATGAGCCTATGGGAGCCATCCGTATGCAAACCACCACAGGCTCTAAATATGCTAGATAACTGCTCTTTCACTGAGCAATAGCCACTGCCTCTTCTCTTTTAAAAAATATTTTAACTATGCATATATGTGAGGATTTGTGTACATTGGGCACAGTGCCTGCAGAGGCCAGGAGAAGGTGACAGACCCCTTGGAGAAAGAGTTACAGGTAAACGTAAGCCACTGGATATAGATGCTAGAAATGGACATGGATTCTCTGTAGCCCATGAGCTGCTGTGCTTCCAGCCCTACGATGGTTCATGTTCAATCATTGAGGGAATCTGTCAGCTGTTGGCATGATATTTGGATTTGGAGTGAGTGTCATGGGCCTGGACTATAATCCAGCCATCATGGCTTCTCCTGTGATGACATCAGTGTGAGATCTTTTATGATTTCTGTCTCACTGGACAACTGACAGTGACAGTGGCAGGCAAGCTCATAGCATAGAGCCTTTGTGCCCTGTTCCACATCATAGATGGGCTCTCTCTCACAAATGTGACTTTCAGTGTGAGTCCTCACACTGTGCTGTCCCTGTGTCTGCCATGGCCGAACAGGCTCAGGATGGCAGCCACATTCATCTATCTATCTATCTATCTATCTATCTATCTATCTATCTATCTATCTATCTATCTAATTTCTCTATTATCTATCTATCTATCTATCTATCTATCTATCTATCTATCTATCACCTATCTATATATTATCTATCTATCTATCATCTATCCATATATCTATCTATCCATCATCTAAACTTTTTTATTGATTTTTTATGAATTTCACATCATCCACCCCAGTCCTGAGCATCTCCCCATCTTCTCATATCTGCCCTTTGCCTTTGAAAGCTCCCCTACAAATAAAATACATGCACATGTGCGCATGCACGTGCACATACACACACACACACACACACACACACACACACACACACACACACAACCACCAGCACCACCACTTACAGCAGCGGAAGCAGCAAAAAAAGCCAAAGCATAAAAACAAAATCTCATCGTGGAAGCTGTAGTATGTCACAGTGTGTCCCACAGTCTATCTCTCTGTCCACACATCTTCACTTCCAAATGTTCCTTGCTATAAGTCATTGGTCTGCTTCTCTGTAACATTAATCCAGGATCCTCACTGGGACTCCTTGAAGTTATCCTGTTGTTTCCCTGTGTCATGGGGGTCTGTAGCTTTGGATCCTTACACTCTCCCAACTATTCGCACATGATATAGATTTTGGGTTGGTCCAACTCAGAGCCCTGGATCTGGGCCTCAGTGATAGCAGAGCTGGTCAGCCTCCTGGCTCGCCCTTATCCACACCACCAGGGTGCGCTCTCCAGCAGTGCTCTGGCTAGACCACCCAATGCCTCCATCAGCAGGAGGCTGGGGCAGCTCTCCTACTTTTATGTCCTCCAGAGCCAGCTCCACTGTGCTGCCCAGTCAAGGCACTGGGCTGCTGTTTTTAAACAAAATCACAATCGTTCAATTTTACCATTGAAGACTCTGGAGCAGGATGCTGGGGTAAAAGCCTGCTAGCTCAGAGAGACTAAGAAACCCTACTGATCTTCCTCCTTAGCCAATGTCCCATCAAAACACGTCCTTCAGACTGAATGTTCCTCCCCTCTACTTCCTGTGCATTTCCTGATCCATCTTCCCGACTCTTATGCTCTGCTTTTTTCTTAATAATCCTATGTTTATTTCTTTTCAAATGGTTGCTTGCTCCACCTCTTGACCTATGACTTTATTTCATCCTATACAATATTCAGAATTGCTCTGTATTATAAAACACAGAAAGCTCTTGGACTAGAGGTGTGTGCTAAAACTGAGCCACAACTGAGAAGAGGTTTTGTTCCCCCAGTAAACAACACACAGTGTAGTCAAATACCTTGTAGCATGGGCCCACTGTCCCGTGAGGGGCTGGGCCAGCTCTTCAGCTCTCACACCCTTGGGCCTGGCACACCAGTGTCTTTGCCATCAGGGCCAACTCCACTGTGTTATCTAGGTGAGGTGCAGGGCCAGCTCTCCCGACTGCCACAGGTGGTGAGGGGTGAGGGACACAGGGGCAGTCCACTTTCCTGTCCTTGCCATTCCTAACGTTGAATGCTGATTTCTGGCTCTTACGTTGGAGAGTTGTCTATGACCTGACTGCACCACAGCTCTGATCTCAGCATCTTCTGCACTTAGTAGACCTCCACGGACCTTCCTAGCTTTTTGGTTTGAGCTCATAGATCTATACTAACTTCATCAAAGACAGTCTTTATCCGGGTTCTTCTATAACTTTTAGGTTCTCACGGTTTCTTTCTACCCAAAATATATCTATGTGTTTTTTTTTTTACATTCATTCACTTATTTTACATGTGTTTGTGGACATATGTGGAAGCACGTGCAAGTGTTAGGATAGCTTGCAACCTTGTGCACTTGGCTGAAGAGATGCTAAGCAAAATATAGACATCTGGAATCCCTCTGGCCAGTTTTCGCCATTCGCAAAGCCTTCTCAGATATCACCTCTTCAGGGAAGCTTTTTATGCCCTGCTCTGTTGTTTTGAGGGCTCATGGTATATGCTTCTTCCATCCCCATTTATCTACAGGGCGAATGTCTGGAACGTCATCCTCTCTCTTTCTCTGGGCATGTGCTGGGCAAGTAGATATCCAGTGAAATTCGGTTCTACAAAGCCATTGTCTGTTCCTCAGGAGATGACAAGAGATAGGGCCTGGTAGCAATTTGCCTCCAACTAAACCAGTGTTAGCAAGTGTTAGCATTTGCTGCCCTAGACATGCAGCTGTGGTGGGTTTGCAGGCCATGCTCATGGCACAGCTGGTTGGATGAGCGTCTGTCTCCGTCTGAAGGACAAGGATGTTTGTGATCCCGCTCATGTCTGCCATAGCACAGACACCAAGGAGTTTACACGGTGATTCTTGGAAGAAACCAGAACTTGAGCGAACTGTATCTCAGATGCATCAGAGAGGTCTGGGTTTGAGTTTTAGCGCTGCCACTGAATAGGTGGTTAGTAACTTAACCCCATTAAGTTCGATTTCTCTCATCTGCCAAATGAGGGTAGTATTACCTCAAACTTAATCTCCTCGTGATGCTGAGATGAGTAAACACACGGATCCTCTGTCTCTTTCCTTCTCTACCTCTAGCTATGCATCTTCCCTATCTCTTCACCCACCTTTCTATTCATCTGTATGCATTACCATCAACTATTGTCTGTCTAATATCTATGTATCAATACCTATCTATCATCATCATCCATCCATGCATGCATGCATCCATCCATTCATCCATGCACCCATGTATCCATGCATCCATCCATGCATCCATCCATCCATCCATCCATCCATCCATCAATCCATCCATCCATCCATCTATCATCCATCTATCCATTCATCATCTTTATGATTTCTCCCTTCCCTCTCTCCTGTATCTATCCATCTATCATCTGTCTGTCTGTCTATCTCTCTCTCTGTCTGTCTGTCTATCTATCTATCTATCTATCTATCTATCTATCTATCTACCTATCTATCTACTTATCCATCCATCCTTCCATCCTATATCCATTCATTGTTTTTATGATTTCTCCCTTCTCTCCCCTCTCTCTTGTATCTATCCATCTATCAGCTGCCTGTCCATCTGTCTGTATGCCTCTCTCTCTCTCTCTCTCTCTCTCTCTCTCTCTCTCTCTCTCTCTCTCTCATATTCCTAATCTCTCTCTTCTCTCCCTTCTCTCCTTGTGTATCTATCCATCTATCTTTTCGTCTATTTACCCAGTGACTCATTCCTGGCACACATCAGTGCTCAGTTGATGTTAGTTTCATGAACTGAAAATGGAATGTTTTCTTCATTTCCCTCTGCCTAAATGACAGCACTCAGAGAGGGAAGGGTCTTTTCCAAAGCCATTCAGACTCTTTCCCTGTTTCCCGCACCACCCACAGGCCCAGCCTAACAATAATAACGACGCTCACAGTTGCACGCTGCATGGAACACTTGGTAGCTCATAAAATGCTTCCTTGTTCACCCTTCCATGACCCACTCAGCAGTCCACTCAGCCCCATGGCAGGAGGATCCAGGCATCAGAAGAAGGGATGGCGAGCACTGTAGCAGTGCAGCAGGCATCCTGGGGTGCAGCCACTGCTCCCCGATCCATCACTCTCTACCTTTCCCTTGCTAGGACTCCTGCATAGAAAAGGCGTTTGACCTTGGAGCTTCCTTCTCAGGGACCTGCCTAAGACAGAATCCACCTGCTTGCATTGGTCTTTTCTCCCTGGCAGTCAGCCCAGGTAGTTGCCTCTCCTGTGTGCCATCCCGGAGGGCCATGTCCTCGTTCACGGACCATTGGGTGCAGGCTGCTGCTCTCTCCTGCCTAATTGCCAGTCTCCTTGTTAACACCCTCCCCGTGCCTTCCTGCTTCACATAGCCTCCTCTCCTGGTTCCCCCACGAATCCCTCCTACTTGATGAACAAGATGTAGGTATACAAGTTATTAATCTTTCTACCGAGGCAATTACAGCCCTGCAAAGTTCCTCCTTGGCCACGTTGGCTCTTCTATGACAACCTTATCAGGTTAGCAATTTCAGATCTGCATTAAGTGTTCAGAAATCAATTTTCAGCTTATTTTGTGTTGCAAAGTTTGCCATGCCTGAAACCGCACTGCTAATTGAACAAGAGCAATTGATGTTTTAGCAGTAATTAAAGATGGTAATTATGACCAAATCTCCCCCATGGCCCTTCCGTGTTTGCTTTTGGACCTGTCAGAATGGCGGGCAGGCCAAATCAATCTTAATAAAGTTAGCACTTCAGAAGTCTCCCCAGAAATGGTGCTGCCCTCCGGGTGGAGACAATGTGGTCATGGGGAGCAAGGAGCAAGGGAAGGCATGTTCAGAGCTGTGTGGAGACAGTTAGCTGGACAACTGGACAGTCATTAGGAATGGGCAGCTTGGCCTGAGACTCTGCCAGCCTTGTGCTGGCTGGGTCAAGGGCTTTGAAGTCCTAGTGGGTGCACTCTGGCCGTGGCCTGCTTATAGTGTATTTGGGAAGAAGTGACATATAAAATTTGAGATCACTTGAGAAGTAGAACCAATAGGATGGTGTGTGTGTGTGTGTGTGTGTGTGTGTGTGTGTGTGTGTAATGTGTGTATGTACATGTATATGTATTTATATACAAAGGATATATGTCTGTATAATGGTGTGTGTGCAATGTATATATGTATGTGAATATGTATTTACATACAATAGGATAGATGTGTGTATAATTTATAATATTATCGATGTATATGTATTTAGTCACTTGGGTCCCATGATAATCTGTCTGCAAGCTGAAAGCCAGAGAGGGTATCGGAGTGTCCCAGTCCAACCCTGAAGAAGGCAGAACCAGGAGACAGCGGCATAACTTTCAATATGAAGCTAAGACCTGAGCACTCTGAGGCTGGTGTGAGTTCAGAGATGTAAAATATGGAGAACCCTGACTTCTCAAGGTCAGAGGCAGAAGGCTTAAGGGGGTTGGGGGAAGAATAAATTTACTTTTCTCTCTGAGCCTCTGCCAGCAGAACAGGACCTGCACATAGAGGGAAAGTTAGTCCTCTTCTCTCAGCCTACTGATTCAGGAGTGCCCTTCCCAGTATGCACACACACACACACACACACACACACACACACACACACACACACACACAGCCCATGGCTGAAGGTTCCTACAGGAATAGCTATAGAGGTTTTGCTCAGTTCTTTGTGGTGTTAAGAACAGGCACAGCTGGGGTTGGTGGGGAGGGTGGTGGTCTGCACCACACCACAGACATATGGGTAACACGGTGACTCGACTCTCCTAGAGAGATGAGTTAGATCCCAGCTACCATGGTGCCCACAAGCTCCTGCCCACCATGTGGCAACGCCTGTATTTTTCAAAGCCCGACTTGAAGTACCAGTCCTACTCTCACAGGGACCCAGCAAGGCACATGCACCTGAGAGAGACCTGCCTGACTGAACAGGAGGCTCACGAATCGATAGGAACGTGGCTGAAGTCACATGTTTAAGTATGACTGTGAAATCCAGTACATAACAATGGTTAGGCACTCGAGGCTGACTATACATGCATATTCAGCCCTAATGAGGATATTTGCCCCCCTCCCCTGGTCCAGGTATCATCAGCTTTAAAAATGATGTAATTTGAGATCTAGATCTTTAGTTAGACTCAACTCTTCTGGAGAAGGAGGTAGGGATGGGTGAGAGAGAAACTGCCTTTGATGTCTCCTGTGGGTTTTCACCATTCTTCTCAGAGCCTAGTTCCTTTTGTCTTTTCTCTTTTCGGTGCCTGGGATTGTGCAGGCTACACTTGTACTATAGCATAAGCCAGGTCCTGCAGGCCTTGGGGCCTAATTTCAACACCTGGAGGTGTTGTCCCATTGGGCCGTAGGTCTTCGCTGCCTACAGACTCCAGATGGCCCATTTCTTCCCTACTGGGGCTGGGCTTACATAGCTGGGAGCTAAGCAAGGTCCATCAGCTGCGATGGGAAGAAGTTGGTTCTGGCTCTAGGATACTGGGGAGGGCAGGCTGGGGAGCATCCAGTTCAGAGCTCATTTGCGTTTGAACTCTGCACTGTCTGGTGAGTGTTGAGGCCATGAGGGGACAATGACTTGCCGAAGATCCCATGGAAAGTCATAGGACCCCTTACCAGAGCTCAGGCACGTTCTTTCCAAAGCCACGTGCTCAGGCTCACGACATATGCCAGCTCCATCCCAGGAGCTGTAGGCCAGACTTAGGCTATCACACTGTATCTGAGAAGCCGCAGCTATGTGACGAGTGCCACGCCCCCCCTCACCCCCTACCCCCCCCCTCACTTACCAAGCACAGTGTGCTCAGGCTTCCTGCTTCAGAAAGCCTTGACAGAGCTGGGAAGATGGTTGAGTTGGTTAAGTGCTTGCCTTGCAAGCCTAAGTATTGAGTTTAATGCCCAGAACGCAAGGCCAAGCACAGTGATGTGTGATGGAATCTTAGCCCAGGGGTAACAAGGGTGGCAGGTTCCTGTAGTCACCAGCCAGTTAGCCTAGCTTAGCTGGTAATCTCCAGCCCTGTGAGAAACCCCATCTTTCAATAGTATTTATTTATGTTTATGTTACGCATGCGTAACTAAACGTG
>NC_046161.1:41315108-41470108 GCF_011064425.1 Rattus rattus
ACTAAAGCACAAGCCCCTGAGAGGGATTTTCTTGATCAGACTATTTGAGGCAGGCAAACCCACCCTAGATGTAGGTGGTACCTTCTGGTGGCTTCTCATAAAAGGACATCAAAGAAGGAAGCTTTGCTATTTGCCTGCTTGCCTCCACTCTTGCTGGTGAGTTAAGCTACCCCGTTGCTGCAGCATCCCTTCGCTGACATTAGGACCACTGTGTTTGGGATTCTAATATAGACTGGAAACGGGCAGCTCTCCAGGAATTTCTTAGGCCTTCAGCATCAGAACTGTTTGAGACATAGCCTGAGCAGCTATTGGATTCTTAGCCTTGTCAGCATGGGACAGCCATTGTTGGACTACCTGGACCATATCCTGAATCCTATAAGCCAACTTAATAAGTTCTCTCTCTCTCTCTCTCTCTCTCTCTCTCTCTCTCTCTCTCTCTCTCTCTCTCTGAGCGTGTGTGTGTGTGGGGGTGTATACGTGTGTGGTGTCTCAGTGTGTGTATGTATTTTTGTGTATGGTGTATGGTGTGTGTGTATGTATGTGTGTGGGTATGGTGTGGTGTGTATGTGTGTGTGTGATATCTCAGTGTATGTGTGTGATGACTCAGTGTGTGTGTGTGTGTGTGAGTGTGTGTGTGTGTGTGTGTGTGTGTGTGTGTGTGTGTGTGTGTGTGTGTGTGTGTGTGTGTGTGTGTGAGTGCGTGTGTGTGTGTGTGTGTGTGTGTGTGTGTGTGATGACTCAGTGTGTGTGTGTGTGAGCGTGTGTGTGTGATGACTCAGTGTGTTTGTGTGTGTGCATGTATGTGTGTGTGTTATGTTATCATTCTGTTCTTTTGGAAAACCTAACACTGGCACAGGACCCTTGCCTTCTCTCTTGATCCCACTTGGCCTTAAACTTGCCTGATTCTGACTTAGAAATTAAGCTCACACACCTGGTCCTAGATGGTCACACCACTGGAGCCCAGAGCGGTGTTCTCGCCTCTAATTTCTTGGGTTCTAAACAGTGCATGGATCCCTGCTTCCTAGATTCTTCCAGTTCCAAGTTCCCATATCCTGACTGGTACCATTTGTGAGACCATATGGATTTGTCCTGGATTTGCATAAGGATCAACTGTGCAGCCTTCTGGAACACCTTCAACCTTGCCACACATTCAATGTCCTGTCTGGATATGCAGGGTGCCGAGAGGACCTATGGCATACAGATCATTGGAAAGACTAACTGAGATAATAATACACGAGAAACACTGGACACTGTATTTGGTATACAGCAGGTGCTCAGTAAGAGTCACCATCATTAGGGCTATGATGTAATTTCGGTTTATAATGTCACTTCATGAATTTTAACTCATGTCCCTCTTATATCCCTTAGAAAGATCAAACTCAGAGCCCTTCACAAAGGAAATAATGACCCCATATAGCCAAGTACGGCATTAGTATTGGCAAGCCTGATACATCACATTAATAGATGATATTATCAAGGGGGAAACTGAGACAGGGAGAGATTTTGAGATCTGCTAGTGAGAGGTAGAATGGGACCTAGGTCCTGGTATGGAAAACTATTTGTCATAGTAGGCCGATTTCTACGCCTGCTTGACATTCCCCTGTCCATGAAAATGGTAGCAAAGGTAGTCTGAAGATGACTCTTTGCATCAGGGTTCCAAAGAACAACAAAGCCGCCAGAAATGATACATAAACATGTGGCCCCACCAGAGACTGGGTAGTTAACACTGGCTGTCTACTCAGTGCATAGCTAGGGAGCAAGATAGATGCTTAGTCCAAGAATCTGGAAACTCCAGGCCATGGAGCATCGACGACAGTTCCATCCAGGGCTGAAGGTCTGGAAGCTCCCCAAAGTGTCGTTGTGTGGACCCACATAGAAAGGTCTGATGGTCAGGGGTGGTGGCAGCAGTGACAGCTGCGCATGCTCTGAAGACTGGAGCTTGCATCCAGTGGCTGACTTTCTCTTCTTCCACCCTGGCCCTAGTCGTATGATGCCTCAATAGCCAGAGTGGGTTTCTCCCCTCAGTTACTGTACCACTGATCAGTCATCAGTGACCGTGTAGTCTTCTTGTAGTCTCACTAGATGTGTGCTTTACTTATCTCTGGGGCATCCCATCGCTCCACTGAGTAAAGCTGATAATCACATTTAACCTCCATGACTTTTCCTCTGAGGCAGGGGGTCCTCAGTGTGCCTCTAAATGCACATGTACCCGCTTATGCACAGGTACACACTCACACCAGCATGTCTGACTTGGAGTTCAGAGGGCAGGTACTCTTAGTGACTCTTCTGCACCTTAATGGGGGGTATGCAGCTTCTCAGTGCTCTGCAGTGGCTACAACACTCTTCCTTACAGACCCTGTGTCTTTCATCCTGTGTCTTTACCGTCAGACTCGCTAGCTCTCCATTGACCTGACTCCCTCAGTTAAAACCCCAACTCCTAAACTTTCACAGAGTCTGTTATGTGACCTGGGCCCCTCCTTAACCAGGAGGTGTGAGGGCGCAGCAGTGAGATACACCCATCATCCACTCCTTGCCCATCCCTTAACTCCCCACCAAAGCCACATTTTGCTATTTCTCTCAGGTGAGTACTTCAGACCTGGCTCTCGGAGGTGGACGAGGGGCAGTGGCCTTAGCAGAGGAGTCTTTCCAAATCTTGCTTACTCTGCCATAGAGCTGACTGTGTCCGTTCCCACTAACCCTTCACCTCACTCACACTCTGCCTCTCCTCTTTTGGTGCCAGGCAGCAGCTATCTCCTGGGCAGTCTTGCGACAGCATCTCCCTGTATTCTCAGACTTTTGTGGGGGCCCCTGGCCAGCCTAGGGAGGAGGTTTGCTGACTCCTGGTCTCCTTGCAAAGTTTCTGGGGAGGATGCGGTTTAGCAGCAAACAGCTGCTGAGGCTAATCCATTTTCTCTGTGCATTTGCAAGAGACATAATTAAGAGTTCTGCTGAGGGGGAAAATAAAGCACACCATTAGATTTGTTTAGCGTATTGCACCAGGTCTAGTGCCTGCCTGAGCCCTCCCGCCACACAGGACATTAAGGGAAGACTCCGGAAACAGCTCCAAGGTTGCTCTATGGGATGTTCCATGTTAATTCCGAGTAAATATTTGCTATTCAGGCTTTCATGTGCTCTGCTGCCAGCAGGGACTTGGAGAGGTGGGCTTCCTCTCTAAACAGTAATCATTTAATTATCGAACCACTTAAGCATGGAGTTCCTGAGACACCCCACCCCCAACTCAGTCCTGGTTTTGTCTTGCATTTTGTTTCCTCCCATTTTCATCCCCACTCCTGAACGTGAGTTCCTCCTTCTCACCATCTTCTCCTTTCTCCCTCTTTCTTCCATATCCCATGTCCAGAGCTGGAAGTTCAGCTTCTGGTGGCATGAAGTGACTGAGCAGCTGACAAGGATCCTGGGTTAAGGGTGGCCAGGGTTGTGCTCCTCTGAATCCCTTGCCTGGGTGGGAACAGGCAGGACCTAAGGCTGAGGAGCTGGAGAGGAACAGGAAAGTCTTCACATGGGGCCAGAAGAGTTCAGAAGTGGGCATGTGAGTGTAAGTGGAAGGAGGTTGGAATCTCATGTGAAGATGGGGTTGGGGTGGGGCTTGAGGGCCTTTCTCAAAGCCTAATGGAATGGTACAGGGCAGTCAACGAAGGTCCAAAGGGTACCTAGAAGAGAATGGGGGACAAGAGATGCGAAGAAGGATGCCAAGACAAGAGTCTGATCAAGGCGTCAAATTTATTTTTTCCCAAGGGTAACAGAGGAAGGGGGTAAGCGGGAAAAATTTATTCAGGCCAAGGACACAGAGCTCTTGTGGTCAGCTGATGTCAACAGGATGTTGGTTTCTCAGAAAGGTTACAAATTTGTCATATCACTAGTCAGCAGGATGTTGGTTTCTCAGAAAGGTCACAGGTTCGTCATATCACTGGGCATCCTACGTCAGGTCAGATGTATTAGCCTTCTGCAGCTGGCTGGGGATTTTCCATGAACCCAGTCATACTTAACTCTAACTATAAGATTAACATCGATAATGGAGGGTTTTAAGGGCATCGTTCACAACAGAATGGAAACCTGTTCTTGGGACTAGTCATGTTTAATATGTGAGCCTATAATGTTTGGAAGAGTCACAGACACCCTCACTGTGCTCTGTGAAAAGTCCTGTGCACGGACACTCGAGGACAGGTCAGAGGGGGTGGTCCCTTACACCTGCTACAGGGAGCAAGGGATGGATGCTGGGAGGGAGAGAGGGACCTTGGCCAAGCTAAGCCAGGCATGGTCTTGAGAGGACCTGGTGAACTTCACACATGAACTGAGCCTCTTGGAGGCAGAAGAATATCAGGTGGACATCACACATCAGCTCCCTCTAGTCAAGCCTGTTAACAATAGGGATATCTTTCCTGAGAGGATCACTCAGCCTCCACAGTAGTAGAGTCCATGGTAGGGCAGTGCTGGGGGAAGGGAGCTCATTATTGCATTGAACCAGCATCACCTGTCTCCCCTCTGACTTAGTGGTCCTGGGACACACTTTGGGGGTTCCAGAGAGCTTGTCTAATCCCTCTACCATGCTAGTAAGTTTAACTGTTGAGGTACAGTCAAAGTTCTTTTCCCGGCTTCGGTAATACCATTTTCCTCTTCTTATATCAATTCCCTACATAGTCACTTGTGTAATTTGTGGTTTAATGTCTCTCCGTAGATTAGAGGGTAGGAGCTGGGTTCTGTAATCCAGTCTGCAGCAGAGTGTCAGCAAATAGGAGGCACCTGTAAAATGTTTTTTGGATGCATTAAGACACAGTTTCTTTCTCTTCTTCCACAGAGAACCCTCACTCTCTCTACTTACTCCCTAACTTATACAGTATTTTGAAAAGGAGGCCAGGGTGGGCCTACCACACCTGTTATTGCTCGAGGGTGATAAGCCTTTTCTACAGAGTCAGGCGATAAATATTTAAAGTCTCAATTCTAACTCCTGAACTCTGTCATTACAGTGCTAAAACAGCCACAGCTAATAATCTTTTTTTTAAAGAAAGGGAATGGATGTGATGATGTTTCATGTTTCAATAAAACTTTATAAATATAGGAAGTAAGTCACTTTGCTCTACAAACTAAAGTTTTAAGAATCTAGATCGTGTTAGCTTTGGAGAACTAATAGTACCAACTATCCAAGCAAGAAATGGTTAGCAGGAAAGAGCCCTTGGCCCTTTGTGACAATGATGGCCTCTGTAGTAGGCATAGAGCAGGCTGGAATAGGCAAAGAGAAGCAGGTTAGCTACAAGACCCGTGGTTTGTCAGAGGTCAGGCTGGGGATGAAGCTGGACCCCATTTGGGAGCCTGCTGCATGCATTTGAGGGCCTGACTCTGCTGAGCCTGGCACTCATGTACAGCCCAAGAGGGGAGATCATTCTTGAGTAAAGACAGCGGAAAGAGGTGAGCATCCTTCCCTAACCAGGGGCTCATATATTACCAGGTGAAGCCTCATGGGGATGCATTGAGCCACCACATTCAGATGAAGCAACTGGTTATAGCTTAAAATTGTGAGGTTGGAGTAGAGCAGGAATATGTGTGACTGTGACAGGCTGTACCTGTTCCTGCATTTAGGTGTGCATGTAGGAAGGTCCAGCCAGATGGAGCTCCTAAAGTGTGTGTGTGTGGTGTGTGTGTGTGTGTGTGTGTGTGTGTGTGTGTATGTGTGTATATGTGCATGTGTGTATGTGTGTATATGTGCATGTGTGTATGTGTGTATATGTGCATGTGTATGTATGTGTATGTATGTATGTGTGTATGTGTATTTATGTGTGTGTGTGTAAATGAATCCATTTACATGTATGCACACTTATTATTCAGCTCACCATGTTCTTCTGTAACTGCCTTCTTGTCCATTTCTCTCCCAAGACAGGAAACTCCTTGAGGGTGAGGGCTGTTGTTCATCTGATTATTTCCAGTGCTTAGCATAGGGTTTGATGATACTTAACCAAGGGGCCATCCATAGTTTAGATTTAATTAAATTGTCTAATTAAATTAGTTGAGCAGAGGTTGGGCATTCAACGCAGCCATGGCTGTTAGAAGGGATTGCACGCAGCCATTTATACATGGGCATGCCAGGCATGGTGCATGTCCCCACAGCAGAGTGCTTATAAGTGCACATGGAATGTTTTAAGGCATATGGTATATACGATAAATATCATATCTATCACATATGTCATGTATTATCACACACATACAATGCCTTTTGGCCTTTGGGAGGCAGATATTTGAGATTTGAGATGTGTATATGGCCAGAAGGATGTTGGAATATGATCACAAGGTCAGATAAGGGTCTTTATGATACACATGGGATGAACATGCAAATAGTAAACTATTGTGGGATAATTATATTAGACACACAAGATGGGAATTAAGAGTGTATGTGTATGGGATATGGTTTAGTTACTTGTTGTGACCACGTACCTGATGTGCACAAGCAGAGAGAGAAAGGTTTACTTCAGCTTACAGTTTTAGGGGATGCAGCCCATCATGGTGGGTGAGGCATTGTAGGAAGAATGTGGCAACCACCTCTACATAAAAGTTGGGGAGCCCCCCCCCCAGCCACAAAGGCATCTCTTACAGGAGGACCTAACTGAAGACTGCCTGAGAGACCAAGGATTGTTGACCAAGACAATGCCAGCCAATCAGGAACTGCTGCTTAGAAGAGACGCTTTCGTGGGACCAATGGGGTGTGGGTGCAGGGTATTAAAGGAGCTCGCAGCAGCATTCAGATGAGCTGGCTGCCCTGTTTCTCACCTGTTCCTGGAGTCTGTGTCTGTCATTGACTCTGAGCCACCTCACCTCCAACCCCCAAGGGCAAGTAGGGTGGGGTGGTGAATATTCCAGGGCACATGGAAGCAGGTGTGTTGGTCATAGATCGCATTCGCATCCACAGTTCTGAAGTAGAGTGAACAGGGAACGGATCTGGGCTGTCCATCTCAAGGTGACCTACTTCTTCTTCTCCTAGAGGTTCCACAGCCTTGCAAAACAGTGCTACCAACTGGGAACCAAGTGTTCAAACACATGAGCCTGCGGGGAACACTTCACATTCAAAGCACCACCATATTATACAAACATGTGTAATGGGATGGTGTGTGTGTGTGTGTGTGTGTGTGTGTGTGTGTGTGTGTGTGTGTTTGTGTGAGAGGGGGAGGGAGGGAGGGAGGGAGGGAGGGGGGGAGAGAGAGAGGGGGGGAGGGGGGGAGAGAGAGAGAGAGAGAGAGAGAGAGAGAGAGAGAGAGAGGTGTACAGATATATCTGAAGTCTATATTAAAGACCTACACCCAGCTTGGCTGGTGGGAATGGGGTAGGGAAATACACATCCGAGAGGATGTGCATCTCGGCTGCTCCTGCAAACTTGAACAGGCTTGTGCAAAACAGAAGTATGTTTTGCAGCTATAGCTTGTTGAGAATGAGGGTATCTAGGCTATGTGCGTGTGTATAAGGTCTATTAAAAATGTATATATATTGGAAGTGTGCAATCAAGCTTTGGCTGTTAGTGGTGTGTGCAAATGCTAGGGTGTGTGCAGAAACAGCAGTGGTGAGGGAAATAACATTGTGATTGCTAACGTTAGCATCGAAGCGGGCCCAGGGAGACGTGTGATATGGTTCTGAGAAGAGTGACTCCACATGTGGACAGCATAGGGCTGCAGGGTTCATATGTTAAAGGGTAGGGGCAGAGAGGGAGAGAGAGGGAGGAAGGGAGGGAGGGGAAGAGAGAGAGAGGGAGAGAGAGAGAGAGAGAGAGAGAGAGAGAGAGAGAGAGAGAGAGAATATGGGGAGGCTGTCTTAGGGAGATACAGAGAGGAGAGCATTGTAGGGCGTGTCTGCAGCTGTGAGCTCCTTCCAGAGTAAATATTTAGAAGCACCCATTTCGAACATGGGTTTTGAAAGTCTGTTTGCACTTTATATTCTACGTGTTGGGATGACAGCTGAATGTGTGCATAAAGACATTGGGCTTGGAGAATATGCATAGCTGCAGATGCATGTAAACTTTCAGGTTAGGAAGGGTGGGTACATACATACTGGCAGAGTCCTTTCAATGTGGGCAACTGAGCATGTGTGTACAACTGAAAGAATACCCATGTTGTGCAGACCACCATGACCTCTGAATTTACCCAAGGTTCCCAAGCATGCTGTCCTCTCTCCTCCAGCTAAAACTCTATCTGGGCTGTTCCATCCTTGAAAATTGGTCTCCTGAGGAGGTACACAGGACAGGGCACTAACTCGGGTGAGTGAGCATCTATATCAGAGACTTTTCCAGAACCGGTTGCCCAGGAAGTCGATTAAATAAATAAAAATGTTCCCGGATCTCTTTAGCTGCTTGCAGAGGGAGGGAAGGGCAGAATTTAGGGGAGAGAGAGACTTTAAAAGGGAGGAAAAAGAACCAAGCTAAGAAGGAAAGGGACAGGGAGGAAGCAGGCAAGTGGATGAGCAATTTAGTTGTGCCCGAGGCGGGAGAGCCTCTGTGGCAGTGGCGGCGGCAGCAGCAGCAGCAGCTAACGGGCTGACAAGTTGTGTATGTTTTCTGTGCCCATTAACTCGCTTAACTGATAAAAAATGCAGTTAGCAGCTCCCTGATGTGCCACTGCTGGAGGAGGCCTGGCCAAGCCACTTGCCTCCAACTGGGATCCCGAGGACCTCCTCAACCTGAGACAGGCACCATCAGGCAGTGACAAAGTGGTCCCCAGCCTGGGCGTGGAAGAAATGAAGCCCTGGCCACTGGAAATCAAGAGCCAATGTCTCAAGTTGGTGGGTACCTCTCTGGGCATCTTTTGAATGAGGCTAAGTTTCCACATAAAATAGTCTTAGGAAGGGAAAAGAGGAAAAGAGTAGATGGGCTAGGTCGAGGAGGTGGATAACAGAAGTGAAGATTTGGCTTATAGGGAAACAGCTTGTGTTTTTCTCAACCTCTGCTGCTATAGAGCTTGACACCGATTTGATACGAGGCATTAAGTAAACATTTACTGTATGCTGTAAGTTTCTCTGGATCCTGGGTGTCCAATACCAAAAAATTCATGTGGTGTGGTTTCTGGCTCCAGGTAAAGGGAGAGAAAGGCAACTGAATGCTCTAGAAAGAACACATCAGAGAGGACATGGGTTTTGGTCTCAGCACTGTACCTTTCTAGTCATTTGACCACGGCTGACTGCTGACTGCTGGGTCTCGTTCCCTCCTTTGTCTTTCTTGTTGTCCCCAGCAAGGGCTATGCAGCGTGCCTGAGCAAGCTGACCACCTTTAAACTTGGCACTGAGCTTCACAATGACATGAGGGTCCCTCTGGGGAAAACAGCAACAGAAAACCGAGAAGATCACTCGTGGCATTTGTTAGAGCGAAGAACATTTTCTCTGTTGTTAGATTCCAGTCACCTTGGTGACAGATGCTGCAGGCCACCAGTCCTGGGCAGATGACAGTCTCTCCAAGCCTTGGGTTTACCTGGGAAATGGAGATCCTGGTGATTCCTACCAGCATCTTGTGGGGATTGAGATAAGGCATTAGAAGCGGTTAGCAGAATGTTGGGAACGAGTAGCAAACAAATGTTTATTTGTTATTATCTTCGGGAACTGGGGATATCTAGGCTTCCTTCCAAGAACACTCTGGTAATCTACTGTTTTAAGTTAGAAAGTATTAAGGGCTCTACGAAGGCTGGGCAAGCAAGTACTCTTTAGGAAGCCAGACCCGTCTCCAGAAGGAGCCAAGGGACTGTGGCGTTAGGAGCAATCTGTAGATAAGACTACAGAGAAAGATGTAGGATTTGAGACTCGGCAGAAGCAAGGGAACTTCTGGGTTCTTGACAGCATATTTATTTATTTATTTATTTATTTATTTATTTATTTATTTATTTATTTATTTATTTGGAATCGTCTTCCTGGGCTGCCTGCTAGAGAGATCTCAGGCACCTGAACCAGGGGGGCCTCCCTTACCTACATTTTTGGCCTTCACCTGTCCCACCTACATTTTTGGCCTTCACCTGTCCCGCATCCAAAAGCCAATCACCTTTTCCTGCCTCCTCTCTTCCGACCCGGAAGTCCTGCCTACTTCTCGCCCAGTGATTGGTCCCCTGAAATCTTTATTCATTAGGGGAAGGTTCTGCTACATTTTACCTCAACAAAGACTAAATCCCAGAACGGTGGTGTTCAACTCTACCCGTGGTGACACCCTGTTTTTCCATGCAAGACACAGATGGGTACTCAGGATACTCCAGGGAGTAACTTTGGCTGCCTGAAGAAGAAGGAACAGTTCACACACCGACTTCCTTAGCAGGAACTAGATCAAATAACTAACGCTACTAGCAATACCACGCTCACTGCCTGCTTCCTGTGTGACTGGTGCTATCCCAAGTGTTGAACTCATTTTTTTTTTTTAACCTAATGAGTCTGGTTAGTGTTGTCGTCTGGAATGTTGCCTGTCTTGTTGGCTCGACCACAATTCACCGTATCCTTCCCATTCTCTGGCTCTTACGTTATGTCCCCCTTTTCTTCCATGTTCCCCGAGCCTTGGTGCAGTGGGACTGGGGTTAGTGGATTGATATAGACTTCCCGTTTAGGGTTAGGCACTCAAGAGTCATTTGTTCTCAGCACTCTGACAGTTGTGAACATTATCTGCTACTGAAGAGAGAGGCTTCTCTGGCCACAGTCGAGGCACAATGCATTGGGAATACACATAAATATTTAGAAAGCAGTTTGACAACACGTCCATTTAGTGAGACGACCACGTTTGGTTCTAGAGAGTTGAGGGTGGATGTGATCAGGATACATGCTAACATGCTTGAAAATGTTAAAGAGTATACGAAAGCTATTCTATAACTAAAACAAATCCTTACCATTACCATTAGGGTGGTGCCCTCATCCTCTCCTCTTTTTGATGAGCAAGGGGAGGGATGAGCTTTAAGGAACTGTACCCCCAATAAGTCATCTCTCCACCTCACAATGGGTCTTCTGCAAGCAAAAGATCACGTCAGGGCATTGGGGCAAGTCCAAGCAAAGCCTCGGCTCAAGCCTTGAAAGGAGAAAGAGTGAAAGATGCTTGAATACAGCTGTGAGTTGATGTAGGTAGTGTCTCCCTCTCTGCCTTTATTTTTGGACATACTTTTCTTAGGTAAAATGTTTGTTGTAATGTGAAACAAACCAGCAAACCAAGTTATCTTGACAGAATACAATTACCTAGCACGCTCTTCCTTGACATCACCCGGGAGTCTAAGACCATTAAGGCTATAGGGGAAGCTGGAGCCATCAGCTCCCTTTCACCCCAAGGTGCTGAGGCTCTGCCCCTCTACAGAGCTCGCTGTATGCCTGCTTAAAGACCCTGGGACGGTTTGGATTGTTTTCTGAAGTCAGGAGGTAAACTCTGACTCTAGGCTCCGAGTTTGCTGTCGCTGGAGGGAGTTTGCCAAGAGGTTCAGACGCAGCCAGGCAGCTAGTTTATGCAGAGGGCAGCTGATCCTGCAACTCTCAAAACGGCTCCCTGCTAGAAAATAAGCCCCCGGTGCCTCCCAAAGGCAGTGCAGGGCTTCTGCTTGGCTCACATAAACACCACTGGGCCTTGAGGTCTCAGAGAAGGTCCTGAGATAGGAGGAGGATGGCTTCCGCCAATTAGACCCTCTCAACAACGCAGGTATTTGCTCATCCCACCATCTGAACCTCTGATTCTTCCCTTACCCGTTTGCTTATCTCCAAGCACTTCCACTTCTTCCTTTGGCTGCTAGGAGCCTCTCTCCAGACCCAGCTACCCCTTAGAGAGAGGGGAAGATAACAGAGCTTCCAAGGAGATGCATAAGACACAGGAGGAGCATTCGGGAGGCCCTTAGGACTGAGAGCGAATATCTGAGGACCCAGTGGAACAACTTGGGAAGCCCTGGTCCTCCCATCCATCCTGCTTTGGGGGCCTCTGCTGCAGCTCCACCTGCAGGAGAGAAGAAAGCTGCTCAAGAGAGCAGAAGGGCCACTGTGGTGGTGGATAAAGGTAGCAGTCTCCCAAGCTCCGGTACTCTCTGCTTGAATATGTGGCCTTATTTATGCCTGGCTAAAGATCATTAAAGCCTTTTTGCTGGGGACGGGGGGGGGTGGCCTACAAGGAGAGTGGATTAATATTAGAACACCCTGTCGCAGCTGGAGAAAAGGCGGGATTGATTTTATAGGGAGTTTAGTCAGAGCCGCGTGTGAAACCCTGCGGGTTGCGCTGGAGTGTATCCATCTCCTCCATTAGGAAGGCCCCATGGGAATATTCAGCCGCAGTGTTTATTATGACCAAAGCTGCGTATCACAGAGCGTGGGCTACCCTTGTGCAGTTCCCTTTTAGCGACTGCCCAAGCTCCTAGAGACTCTAACCTGGGGTCTCACACAACTGTCTTCACCAGCCAGACTTCGCAGCTGGACCACGAAGGCGCTGACACTGTGCAGAAGCGCTCTTTTGTTCCCTAGTTCTAGCAGGGCAGCTCTAGAGAGCCCCCTGCTGGAAGACACCGGTGAGCCCCGTCTACTGTCTCCTTCCTAGAACTTACCAGAGCCTCTCAAACATACTTAGATTTCTTCTCAGCCTCGTATAAAGTCTAAAGATGGAGCTAAGAAAGTGTGGTCTGTCTTTTCAGAGCACACGAATCAAAGCTTGGAAGACTTGATTTTTTAGAGCCTGCTTAAAAGTTGGCTGGGTGACCCTTTAAGAGTCAGATGCCTCTTGTTAGCTGGTGACCCTTGGGCAGGTGTGGTGACTTCTCAAGGTTTAGTTTCTTCATTAGTTCTGCTTTACACAGGTGTGTTAAGAATTAAGTAGTTATCACAAGGAAGTTCCCAGTACATGAAAATCACCCAACGGTAGTCAGTGCTACTGTGTTATCAGATGGCAATTCCAGTACATTCTAAATGGAACTCAATTTGCAAGCATTTAGTTTAAACAAAGCCCCCTTAGAGCACCTTTACTGTGGAAGGCATGGTTTGCCTGTGGACTCAAAATGTCTGTAGGGTCTTGTTCATCGGCTTCCTTTCTGACTGAGATGCTCATGGAGAGGGCACAAAGCTCAGAGGCAACTGGGATAGCTCTGAACTTAGGAATGGTCCGGTCCACCTCATCTCCTGGCATACAGACCCAGATATAACTGGCTGAGTCTGAGGTGATGTGAGCAGAGTCTGGGCCAGCTCACTCCCAGTGGGACACTGGTTGAACAGGTGAATAGCATAAAGGGTCTTATTCAAGGAACCAAGAATCATGGCTGGGAAGATGACTAAGTCAGGAGATGCCCAGGGTTTGATCCCTGGCACCTATACAAAAATCCTGGCATGGTGATAGAAGCTTGTCTCCTCGTAACTGGAGAGGTAGAGATAGCAGAGCTCTGGGGTTTGCTAATCTGCCAGCCCAGCCTAACTGGCGAATCCCAGGACAACTGAGGGACCCTGTGAGGAAAAACAAGATGGATGGTGTCTGAGAAAGAACCCAACTCAGGCTTGTCCTCTGTCCTTCATCTGTATTGACACAAACTTGTGTGCTCATCTGAACACACACACACGCACATGCCTCATTGCCACTCATTAAAATCACACACGCACATGCACACACATGCACACACCCCCATAAGCATGCACTCTCACACACACACACACACATTACCTGCCCACCCACATCCACAAACAGAAGGAAGCCAAGAGTCTGGGCCAGAAGAACTCACACCTCACTTTACAGAGTTTCTGTAGCTCTTTGGGTAAATTCCCAACACGGTGCTCAGCGGTTCTGCCTTTTGGAACTTGATACTAAAACCCCAGACTCCATAGGAGCCAAATGACCTGGGTTCCAACTCTTGTTCTCCCTGCCATTGACTCCTCTGTTCCTCTGAAGAAGTTATGTCCTGCGCCTCAGTTTCCTGGTCTTTGAATGGTATAATAATGGCACTTGGGTTAAAGGAGTTGAATGAGATGATGTGCAAAGTGTCCCCAGAAGAGCCTGGCAATTATAATCTTACAGTGTCAACTGCATGACATCTCAGTGGCCTTCCTGTTGTGGCCTCTGACATCTGACATACTGAGCTCCCCCTTACCCTCCACCCCCACTGTGGGGAATAGGGACTTGAAATCATTGTTTCCGTGTTGTGAAAGTCCAGCCCAGGCATCGTGGACATCATGAGAACTGAGTACAAGACCCTGGAACTGTTGGGTTGAGTCGGGTAGATTACAGTTACATTGGGGCTGTCCTAAACTTGCCAAGGAACAGCAAGGTCCAAAATGGAAGTGAGAGCAAAGACAGATGTCAGCTAGGAGGCTGCCAGGATTCAGAGTCGAGTTTAGGGGTGGAGGTGGTGGTGGTAGGGTTTCCATATCCAGGGAGCACAAAATGCAGGATCAGAATCAAAGGAAGGAAATCAAGAAGAGGGTAGTGGAGGTGCCAAACCTAGGGAGGAGCTTTGAGTGATTCAAACAGAAGAGATCAAGGGCGCTGTCCTTTGACAGTGGCTGGGTTTCAGGCCAGGAGCTTGGGTTTCACACAAGGAGCATGGTGTAGGTGGTGGTGTGGCTGTTGTGTAGGTAGTGGTGGGGTTGTTGTGTAGGTGGGCTTCGAATGGAACCCCCTCTTTCTTGCACATACCTAGTCATCTAGTACCTGCCAAGAGGTCCAAAGTTCTGGGAGGAAGGGCACGGCCAAAGGCTGCTGGAACCTCTGCCATATGAGTATCCACAGAAACCGAAAGCAAAAGGCCCCAAGGCTTGTGAGTCTTTAAAACAACAAACACTACGAAAACAGTTCTGTAAAATATTTACATAATAACCAGAAGATTAGAGTGGAAATTAAAACAACTCAAACCCTGCATCTAAGAGATAATCATCACCAATGGTTTGGTCTTCAGCAGACTGAGGGGTTTCCAGGCTCCCACAGGGTCCTTGTTGTCCTAAACGAAGGTACTCCTGAGAAACAAAAGAAGCCCCTGATGGTTGGTTAGCAATTGTAGTCTCAGAGTGAGAGCCCAAAGCTGTCCCCACAGCCCCCCTCCCACTCTAACCAGATTTCAACCTTCCAGCCCCTCTTAACTAAGCCAGCAATGCTTGGGGAATTTTGTACTGTAACTTTCGTACGCATCTGCGCATGTGATCACACACGAAGGAGCCCAGCTCTGCAGGTTGCCCTGTTATCTGTTTCCCCCCACTCCCTTTTTCGACACAAAATGTCAAAGACATCTTCCCAAGTCAATAAGTATAGAACCACATTATCATTTTTAATGATTGCGTACCATTTCTCTCTTGTATGTCTCATGCTTTACTGAATTGCTCTCCTATTGATTGGCGTGTAAGTAAAATTTTGCTGTTACAAATAAGGCTTTCACAAACACTCTTGTACTTATACTGTTTCCTACTTAGGCAATTATTCCCATAGGGTAAATTCGAGAACTATTAAATGAACAATCATACACAGTTTATACTCTGATAGATAAAACTGTATAGGTTTTTACCTGCTAGCCATGCAAAGGGAGAATCGTCTACTTTGTCATCTGGGTAATAAGCAAGGTGCAATTTGTGAGCTTTAAAGAAAGATCAATGCTGATCAGATGTGTAAAACCATCTCATTCCTTATCTTGGATTATGGCAGAGGCTGTGTGTTTTCTGTGTTTCCCAACCATTTGTATTTCTTCATTTGTGATTTGTTTGAACATTAAAAACCACGAGGGCTGGTGAGCTGGGTGAGCGGGTAAAGCCACCTGCTGGCATGCTGGGTAACCTGAGTTTGAGCCTGGGACCCACAGAGTAGAAGGAGAGAACTCTCCTGAGTTAGTCTATGACTCCCACACATGTACCTTTACACACACAAACATACATAAACACACACACACACACACACACACACACACATGCACTTTCGTGCTCATGCAGGCATACACAAAATAAATAAATAAGAGTATTTTTAAATCATGAGGATAAAGCACAAATAAAAGAAAGTGCCATTTTATAAAAGAATATTGATTTAAAAATAGTTATAATGCATTCCAAAATAATTGGAGTATGGACTATATAATATTATCATTACAAGGTCTTTTTTTTTTTTTTTTTTTTTTTAAGAAAACATAGAGATAGATAGATAGGCAAAGACTGAAGACCTAACACATTCCGAAGGGTTAACAGGCCCGGAGACATGCAATTAAAATAGTGTTAATAAGAGGGCAACAGCAAAAGCCCCATAGGTTAATGGAAACCATAGCTGGGATACTAGGAACTAGGTATACGTTTTTAAATTTTATTTTTTAATTACCTTACAAAGCAACAGGTTTCCTTATGGTCTTTTCACACCTATTTGGTTTTGGTTGATTTTGTCTCCTCCCGCACCCAATCTCCCTCGACCCCAACCCCATCTTTGGACTGTCCCTTCTGTTTTCATATCAAATATGTTCTCCATTTAAAGAAAAATAACAACAACCAAGACAAGCCGGGCTGGCAAAGCTTGATGTCTGGCCACCAAGTCTGGCGATGTCAGTTGGATCCCTGGGACCCACCGGGTGGAAGGAGAGAGAACCAACTCGCACAAATCGTCCTCTGGCTTCCACAGGCACGTGAACACGTACAAGGACTAAATAAACAAAATCGAGTACACCCAGTAATCATTTTAAAGCATCCCCTTTGTTTCCAACTTCTCCGCGACGAGAATGGTGAGTTTTGTCATTTTAAAGACCCCCCCTAAAATAAGTAAACCTCTAGAGCCATCCATAAAGCCTCCCAGCATCCTTTCTGTGGTTGGCTTTTTCGTGCAGCTCCTTGTGTGTGAATAGCCACAAAAGAAGACATTTTGCGCTAAGAGGACCTTTAAATGACATTTATTTGCCTCTTCTCCCTCATTTAAAAATGAGCAGATTGCAGCCCGGAGTGGTTCAATGACCCAGCCAAGGTCTGCCAGGCAGAGAGACCCGGGGAGTGAGGGAGGGCCACCAGGGTGTCACACCCCACTCCCCTCCCCTGTCCCAGCTGCCTCTCTGCAGGAGCAGACCTGTACTAAGCAGTAGGTGGCCAGTTGTGGAAAAGGAAACCTGGAGTCTTTACTGAACAAGAGAGTGCAAGTCTGGTCAGGGCTGGAATGAAGCCCGCCTGAGCATAGAGGAAACCAAGGCAGTTCCGACTTTGGCTTTAAGGACCGTAAGGGCTCTGTGCCCCGCAGACTAGTCCAGGCCTGCCGGCTGGGGCTGGAATTTGAGGTGCGGTTGGGGGACTTGCTCCAATCTCCCTGACCTAAGAACCGCAGAGTGGAGCACCTGGAGCAGGGCCTGGGTTCAGCCTGCTCCTCAAGCCTTCCTCTCAGAGCGGAATGGTTTTGCTGAGGGATTTGCTGTTGAGGTTTTTTTCTTTTCCTTTCAGGACTCTGTCTGAGGCTCTGCTCCACAAGGGTTAGAGAGAGCAGCGTACAGCCTCTGGAAATCGGTTCCCCTGCCACATGACATCAGTGGGTTATATTGCAACTTTCCACATGGCTGCCCCGACACAGGCTGCTGTGTTTATGAAAATTCTCTTGATACCAGCTAGGAGCCTCCTTGGCGCCGGAGGCTGTGTGCTGCCTGGGCTGTATTCTGTGCGGCTGACACAGGTTCTGGGGAAGGCCAGCGCCCTGCTCTCCTCACCCAGCGCAGGGACACCTGTCTACAAGCTTTAGTTACAGAACTTCTGGCGCCTAGAACCGGGTCTCCTGACAGGAGGGGACAGCAGGTCAGGGGTCAGGACCCCTGTGTGGCCAGTTCTCTCATTCTTTGTGGCTTTGGCTAAACCATTTTACTGAACCCAGTGGCAACTTTTTCTTCTAGTCCCCCAAACCTGGGGAAAAGACCACTGCTCCTCACCAGTGATAGGAACTGGGACTCCATGGATCTGGGAGAGAGGTCTGGGGAACTGAGGCAAGACATGCTGTCTCTGCCAGCTTTTGCTCTCTTTCTCCAAACGTGAGGGGTAAGGTTATTTACTTTCTCAGGTTTGCTGGCCTGCTTCTCTCCCTCCCTTTCCTCGTTTCCTTCTTCTAGCCCCCATTTCCCCCTCACTTCCTCTTTGTCACCACACCCACTTTCCTTTTAACTTGGGTTATTTTGAGATCGAGTTTTCCAGTGTTGCCCAGGCTAGCCTTTAACCCAATGACCCAGGCTGTCCTTAACTTGCCATCTCCTTCTTCAGTCACCCAAGTGGTGGGACCATAGGTGTGCACCACCATGCTTGGCTTTCCAGTTTTAATAAATAAGCATGCCAAATCACTATGCTGTGACACTTTCAAATCCTCAGCCTCTAAGATGGACCAAGATGATCCTACTGCTGATGCTCGAGGACCCACGTGTCCTGGGCAATCTCCACTATGTGTTGGTGCTTAGAAGGTTAACTCTGAGTAAACATACACTCTTCTTTAGCACAGGAAGCCCTTGGACGTGAGTGTCTCTCAGTGCTCCCGAGTGCTGTGATCCCAGGAGAGGGCCTTTCCTAGCCTCCACTGCCTGGTCCCTCTCTTAGTACTTATGGTGTTGTTAGTCACATTCTATTGAAACATTGTCTGTGATGGCAGCTTAGCATGCAACAGCCATGATCTGTAATAGCATTCATTCACACATTCATTCATTCCTAGTCCTTGGACACATGATCCAGTTGGGGGTCCACCATGATTCAGTATTCATTTTGAGATCTTCTCCACACCACCTCCCCCCCGACCAAGGACAAGAGAACTGCAGCTAACATGGGCTGATGTGTCAGCGGGTACCAGTTCCTGCTCTGTAGCCTCTGTATGTGCAACCTTTACAGCGACCCATAGCGGCGTACACTTCCCTTATCCTGCTCTCTGCTGCTTAGTAAATGGAGCCACGGGGAGGAGAGGCGCATGGTCTGAGAGCGTCGATGATGCAATGTAGGTTCAAATGCAGACCGTCTGCCTTTAGATCTGATGACCTCAACCATCACATCATCTGACACCCCAAAAGCTAAGAGCAAATCTAATCTCCAAGACAGGACTACAAAGGGTCTCCTCGAGGAAGGTGGGGAAGGTCGAGATCTAGTGAGTGGGGGCCTCTAGAGCAGAAACCTAGTCTGCACTCTGAAGATACACATGGCGAGAAGCCTCACCTCTGACCAGAAGTTGCTATGGTCTCCTCTGCCAAGAAAGGGAGCCGGCAGCAACTCCACCTTTGCTTACACTGTCCCAGCAGAGCATCGGGCAGATGTTTATCATCCCAGGAGGACTATAGTCCTTGCCCTTGGACATGTTATCATAGACACAGTGGGGTTCCTGTGCTTGGCGTGTGCGAGCTATGTATACGTGTGTGTAAGTATTCAGGTGGGTGTGCCCATGCGTGTTCAGATGTGCGTAAATGTGTGTGCATATGCAGGCTCTCTCACTGTGACTGAACTCAGCAATTCAGATAGAGTTGGGGGCTGGATTATAGGAATGTGCTACCACCGTGCCTGGTGCTTTACTTGGTGTCCTGGCTAGGTGTCTGTCAACTTGGCCCAAGCTATTGTCATCTGGAAGGAGGGACTCCCAATTAGGAAAATGCCTTCATAGCACCCAGCTGTAAGACATTCTCTTAATTACTGGTTGGTGGAGAAGCCCCTGCTCATGGTGGGTAGTGCCATCCCTGAGCTGGTGGTCCTGGGTTTTATAAGAAAGCAGACTGAGCAAAGCTATGGGAGCAAGCCAGTAGGCAGTACCCTTCCATGGCCTCTGCATCAGCTCCTGCCTCCAGGTTTCTGTCCTGTTTGAGTTCCTGCCCTGACTTCCTTTGAGGATGAACCATGATATGGAAGAATAAGCCAGGACTGGAGAGATGGCTCAGTGGTTAAGAGCACTGACTGCTCTCCCAGAGGTCCTGAGTTCAATTCCCAGCAACCACATAATGGCTCACAACCATCTGTCATGAGATCTGATGCCCTCCCCTGGTGTGTCTGAAGACAGCTACAGTGTACTTATATATAATAAATAAATCTTTAAAAAAAGAATAAGCCATATAAGCCATTCCTTCCCTAAATTGCTCTGGTCATGGTGTTTCATTGAAGCAATAGTAACCCTAACTTGGTTTCTGGGGATCTGAACTCAGGTCCTCCAGATTGCACAGCAAGCACTTTACAGACTGAGCCATCTCTCTGCCACACACTAGCTTTCAGGGACCGGCTTCTTGGAGTTCTATAAGAGGACGATACTGCCAGAAAGGGTTAAGAGGATACCCAGAAGACAGGGACTACCAGAAGGCGGACTCAGAACCCTGGAGTCCCTGATAGTGGAGACTCAGGTCAGATGAAGGACCTCCCATGTTTCCTCGCTCCCTGCAGCCCCGTCTGTCAGTCTAAACCACTGTAGGCTCAGTCCCAATCTCCCTAGGGTGATTTAGAAGGGGCCGTGCGGAGCAGTCATCCCTTCTATTATAATGGGCATGAGTCATAATTCTCAGCCACCGTAGGCCTCTCCCTGTCTCTGCCTCCTCCCTAAGGCTACTGCTCAGAGGCATTTAGGGTAGATTTAAGATCAAAATCAAATCAGAGTCACCAAATTCGGTGTCAGGCCAGGCAGGAGGGATGGGAAGCTCGGAGTTATAGTCTGGAAGGTTTCGCAGCTCCTTGGAGACTATTAAGTGAGTATATTTTATGGCCAGACACAATGCTGAGCGAACCATCTATAAACCAATTACCGGAAACTTCCCTGCACACCTTGGAGAGCACTCGTGGACTCGTGGTGGGTGAAGAGGACCTGTGCCTTCCTGCCAATCGGTGTTCCCCAGGGTTCCACCTGCTGGTGGCATCCTGTCGGGATCACCCCTCACAATGCTGAGGCTCCAGTGGGAGGGCTCCACAGGAAGGGTCAGCCGTGGAGAGTCCTTATTCAAGGCCACAGGAGCAACTGAACTGGGAGGCACCAGAGGGCCTCCAGCCTCTGAGTTCAGCTTCCTCTGCTTCCAAGACACCCAATCTTTCCTCAAGTCCCATGGGTCATGGCAGAAAGCAGATGTCCCCTAGGAATCCCATTACCACTCCACTCCAGATGTTGTTCTTAAAAATCTTACAGGTCTCAGGCTCAGGTGGTGCCCTGGATGTTGACAGCTGGAGATGGTCCATTCTTTACCAGGCATTCCCTATCCAAGTCCTGGGCCATTTGATCTGAAGTGCATGCAATTCCTCATCAGAATCCTTCCTTCCTTCCTTCCCTCCCTCCCTCCCTCCCTCCCTCCCTCTCCCCCTCTTCTCACTCATGTCATAGGCCGCACCAAGTCATCTCCATACCACTTACCACAGTCTGGTGAAGGAGGCAAAGTCTGTGAACCTGGTGGATGAGGACACCTAGGCTTCTGCCACTCACAGGCGGTGTGTGGAGGTGGACAGTGGTCACACGGGTGAGGGAGATCCCAGGGGAGGGAGGATGCTTGCCTAAGCTCACATAGGTAACAGTGAGCTCATGCTTTTCCCTCTACCTAGACAGGGACGGAGTGGCCAAACCAAATGAACTAGAATGAAGTCGCCATGGCCTTCTGGTACAGTTTGGATGCTGAGTATCTCCCAGAACTGCATATATTAAAGGCTGTATCTGGATGCCGCTGTTGGGAGGCCCTGTGGATCTTTAGGCGTTAGAGCCTCAAGAGAGCTCAATAGTCATTGGTGGCTGTGCCTTCCATGGATCCCCCATTCCTCGTTCTCTCTCTTATTTCTGGCTGCAAGGTGAATCAGGACACCCAGCATAAGCCCAAGGCAGTGGGTCCATCTTAATTATAGACCGGGACTTCCCAAAATGAGGTAAAAATAGACCATTTCCCTCCTTATTAGAATCTTAAGTGTTCTGTTTCAGGGGGAGAAAGGCTAACTGGTACCCTCCCCTCAAGAAACTCCAGGTATATCATCCATTCTAGAAGTTATCTCCTGTTTTAAATAGATGGGGCTTTAGGAGAGAGTGGAGCCTTAGAAAGTGAAGAGCCGATGATCTCCCCTCCCCTTTGCAGTCCCTCAGTGTGAGTCTCCCTGCACAGCATCTGCTTCCTGACTACCCCTGTCCTGGGAAGTCAGCTCTGAACTTGTGTTGGCCATCTCTGAGGACCTGGCAGAGGCTCAAGGGAAGCAAACCCCAGAGGACCCAGATGCTTTTCTGTCAGGTCCAGCTGCCCTGAGAGTTGACGGTTTGACAAGTGGCATTAGCATAAGAACCTCCACAGTGGCAGCTGCCAGCTCTGTGCCAGAGCCTACGGTGCCCCCGCTTGGCACCACTCACTGTCACAGGGGTGGATGCTTGCCCACCAAAGGTGCACGGCTGTCTCTTGCACCAGCACCTTAGCCTCTGTGCCTGAAGTAGGAAAACCTCTAGCTGTCTCCTCAGCTGCCCACAGCCTTGCCTCTCTCCAGTCTCCTCACTTCTTGTCTACCTAGAAGGCTCTGCTCTATTTCTTCACAGAGTCTACTCTCTAATCTGGATGCCTCAACTTCTTTCCATCCAGGGCAAGAGCAGGCTTTCCCAAGGTACTCCTTGAAGATCTTAGTCTTGTAAAGGCACAAGGGTCAGGCTTCCTGGATTCCATGCTCAGTGTCCTCCCAGGAAGTGACCCTTGGGACCAGGAATGGAGACATTTGAGTTAATGGTCTTGTTAAAACAAATGGCAGGGATTCCAAGGTCAAGTGAATGGAGGAGCTGGAGTGTAGACAGGATAGTGTGGAGAGACAGGGAGAGCTCTTGCTCTGGGAGTTCCCCCACTTCCACGATCACAGCAAGGTCTTAACGCCCCTTTTCCAATCTTTGTGACTCTGGCCCACAGATAGAAGCTTCCATAAATATTATCAGCACAAAGTAAAATTGGGAGAAAACGAAAAAGTATCAGTCACTGTTATCAAATAGCACAGGAGTCCTCTGGGCAGTACTGTGGCCAAGCTGTGTGAGCAGAGCCCAAAGCTCAAAGATCCAGTATCTCTTTGTCCCTTTCTTTCCCTGCTTGGCCGTACACCTGGCCCACTGCCCTCCTTAGTCCAGCCTTGAACCTTTCTGACTCTCTTCTTATTTGTCTGTCCCTACTCACAGAGCCTTCCAGAACTCTTAGCTAAGGAGCCCCAGGTACCTCTCACCACCATGACCTCTTGTTCTTGGTTTTCATTACAGTCATAAAGAATGAAATTGTACATTTTTGTGAAGACAGTTAAAATGATTTAATAGACATCTCAATATAAAAGCCCTCTTTTCTTTTGAAAATTAGTGCTATAGCTGGGGTTACTTATACACAAAAAGTTTAAAATCAAATAATATCATAAGATTTTGTTGAAAATTTATCTGGGCTGTAACTCCTCTTTCCTCATCCTCTAGTGACAATCACTCTGACTCTTGCCTGGTTCTCCTGTTATCTAGATCTTTTCATTTAAATAACACACTGTAAAAAATGTTTTTAAACCCAAAATTTTATTATATAGTTTAATTTAGTTTAGTTTTAAATACATACAAATTTCAAAAGGATTTTTGTGACAAATCATAAATTCTAAATTTTGCAATTAATGTTTTACTGTATCTTCATGTTTTTAAAATTATCTACCCATTTATCCATCCACTATCTACCCACCTACTCACCCACTCATCCATCCATCCATCCACCCACTATCCACCAACCTACTCATCCATCCATCCATCCATCCATCCATCCATCCATCCATCCATCCATCCACCTACCCATTCATCTATCAACTCACCCATTCATCCACCCATATTCCCATTCACCCATACATCCACCCAGCCACTCACCTATCCTCCTACCCATGCACCTATACATCCACCCATTCATCCATCCACCCACCCACTCATCTCTCCATCAGCCCATCTACCCATCCACCCAGCTGTCCTACCTTTGTTGCATGTCAGTCAGCTGCAGTTACAAATGTACTTTATCTTCAGAAGCTTCACCTTGTGTCTCATTAGAGGTCAGTATTTGCTTCTGGTTTGTTTTGTTCTGTTTTTCTTTTGAGATAAATTTTGCTTGTAATGGAATGTGTAGAGTGTGAGTGTACCAATCCCTGGGTTCAGAGAAATACACCCTACTATGTAACTAGATTGTCACAAAAATCAGAAGTGCTCCATTGCCCAAGGGCTTTCTTATCTACCTCAGAGAGTGCCAACTGTTACCTCAGGAAGTAGGTGGCCATTAATGCGTGTTCTCTTTGTGTGTCCTTCTTTCCCTGTGCTCTTATCTCTGTCCCCCCTCTTCCTCTTACATCAAATATAAGTGAACAGCTTCTGACCCTATCTACTGACTTCCTATTATGCCTCAAATCTTAGCTCATGTTGAGTCACAAGGCTTGTCATGACTTAGATAGGGAAGTGCAACTCAACCTGGGCTATAAAGTAAGACCACATATTTTAAAAAGGCCTTAGCTCATAGCTTTGTTTTCCTTCCTATAGTATACTTACACCACAATCTAAAAACTTCAGTCAGTGTCATCTTCATACACAACGATAAACAAAAAGCTCTTTCCTGAGACAGCGCTGTGCAATGGTCCTCTTGGACAACTTTGTTCTCTTCCTCATTTCTGGTTAGCTTTTTTTTTTAACTATGTAACACACACACACACACACACACACACACACACAGAGTGATTTAACAGAACAAGAAAATTCTATCACCCTTATTTGCTACCTGAGCAAATGTATTAGATAATCTATAACTTATTTTCCCCTGAGAAGCTGCCATTCCATCTGTTGAGAGCGGCTTTCTCCAGGCTTTCAGAAGCCTCTCATCTCTGGTGCGGGAGACATCACCATCATATACCTTAGACCTTTAACGACCCTTTCAATCTGCAGACCAACATCTCTCAGCTTGGGAAAATTTTCTTCTATTATTTCTTTGATAATTATCCCCTCCATTTTCTCTGAACCTTTCTAGCATTCCTAACGGTCAAATGACCAACCTCCTGAACTGATACTTAATGTTCTCATTTTCTTGGCCATTATCTGCCTTTCTCTCCCTCGTATTCTCTCTCTTTCTGTTCCACTTTTGGGGAAATTTCATCTATTTTATCTTTCAAACCTTTTATTGAATTTTGAATTTTTGCTATCACTTTTAATAGCCGGGAGCTCTCTCCTGTGCTTTGATTGCCATGTATGATAGCCCGAATCTACACCTATCTGTGATCTCTCTGCCTCTCTGTCTCCCATCCACTGTTTTTTATTTCAGGTGGGAGCTCTGCTTTTATTTCTGAGAGGACATTATGTATACATATATGAATGTGTGTGTGTACATTTGTACATGTCTGTGATTTGTAGATGTGGGTGTGCATGCACAGGTGTATACATACATACATGCAGAAGCCAGAGGACAACCTTGGGTGTCATTCCTCAGGCACCATCCACTTATTTTGGATACCTGGACTTTTCCCTGGCTTGGAGCTCATTAAGTAGGAAACCTTACTGACAGGAGTCCCAGGCATCTGCCTATATCTTTCTACCTAGTACTGGGATTATAGGCTAACACTACCATGCAAATATAGCACATATACTTATATATAGCTTTGATGGTTAAGTTTGGGTCCTCGTGTTTGTAAGGACAGAACTGTACTGGCTGAGCCATCTTGCCAACTCTTGTGTTTCAAGTTTTCTTCTACTCTTCTATTGCTTTAACTTCTTCTAATTTCCTTCTCTTCCTTTCAGCTTGAGTAGCATCATGATGATAAAATATATATTGAGATCTATAGTAAGAGTTCCTTGGTTGCCCATATGTGAGTGAAGGAGTCCTTAAGAAAACCTGATTGGGGATCCAAGAGATGGTTCAGTGGTTCGAAACACCTGCTGCTCTTCCATGGGACTTGGATTCCCAAGACCTTCATGGTGATGAACAACTGCCTGTCACTCCAGTTTCAGGGAATCCAATGCCCTCTTCTGGTCTCAGCAGACACCAGGCATGTGAGTGGTGCATATACATGCATGCAAGTATTCACACATACACAGAATCAAAACAAGTAAATCTTAAACCCTAAATAAAAGTTAGAGTATTACTAATTCCTTATCTGTGTTTTTTAAAAACAAAAATAGAAAAAGAAAATCTGATTTGCAGTTCTCTGGGCATGAGTGGGTCCCATCCACTGGTGGGTTCATGAGATGAATAGTTAGGGAACTGACTTTGCTTGGAAGGACAACCCTAGATCAGTATGTCTTTCTTTCCTTAAGCCGGCTGGGGGAGGGGATCAACAGTGGCCCTGTGGTGCATAGGTTGTCCCGATGATGTCTTCCTTCTGTCTGAAAAGTGCCTTCCCTCCACGCATCTTCTGAGAATGACTCCTCCCACTCAGCCTGGGCAGAAAGAGAGACGTTTGCTTGTCTGCCCAGGCCAGGTGAACAAGAGGCAGAGCTAGCCTTCTGTCTCTCCCACAGTCCCCCATGTCAACCACCCCTAGCTCCTCAGGCCTCCTGGGATCCACAGGGCATGACTTCTTTTCCACCCACATTTTCCTTCTCAAGCTGGCCATTCAGACTTCTTCCATTCTGTTAAGACAATTACCTGAGAGCATGTGCTTAGATCTCCCCCCAAATAAGGCATTTCCTCCCAGTTTCTGTCACGTCCCTGTCCCTTTTCTTGGTGGGATGTTGGTGTCCTGAGTCTCACATTAGTGGGACATCAGGAGGGAACTGTGATAAACAATCATGGCCGACCTTCCGGATCTAACCTGACGTCTGTGGACCTAACATCTACCTTCCCCACTAGCCTAGCACAGCCCTGAAGATAGACCCTTACCAGCTTCCTTTCTCGGCATTCTCAGCACTAGGCAGAGCGCTGGACACACACTGACAGCTTAGGGAATAGGGTTGACGAAATAAAAGCCTGGAGGCAAGGAGGTTTTACAGGGAAGAGTGGCTATCTTACGGAGTGTGAGACCTCGGTCTGCTCGGGGGCATAAAAGTCAGGACTGAGTTCGGGGCTTGGCAGTGAAACTTGGCCACACGCAGAAAAAAAACCAAATCAAACCAAATCACCTTAGTTCCATCCATTCAAATATTCTGAACAGAATCCCCCAACCAGGCAGGTGAAGGTCCTGGTGAGCCCAGGAGCTCAGAGGCAGAGTCTGGCTCCAGCGTCACCCTGACCCCGCCCCCCCGCCCCCCCACCCCCCACCCCCCACCTGCATGCCATCCCACTCACTCTCCGCCCGTGGAAGGGCCTTCTATCTCATGCCTGCAGGGGAAGGAACCAGAAGCCTCCATTCTAGAAATCTGGAGTAGAGAGGGAGGAGGAAGAGGAGTGGGTGGGAGGAGGGACAGGAGTGGGAGGGAGGAGGGAGCGTTGGAATAAAGGAAGAGGAAGGAAGAAGGGTAGAAATGGGGAGGAAAGGGTGGGAAAGGGAGGAGCAGGAAGAAGAGGCAGAGGAGGCCTCGAGAGCCAGCACCAAGCACTGATGCTGGATGAGAAGCTAAAAACACAAGGCTTCCTCCCCACCACTGTCTTAATGTAGTTTTTTTAAAAAAATAAGGCAGCCTCTTTCTAGTTCTCCCCTTCCACTGTCATTTATTTCAGTTTTTATCTCCACAACAAAAATTCCTTCCAACTTTCCCCCCCTGTCTCCCTCTAATGCTCTTCACTCTCAAATGCTAATAACCTCCAGCTGCAAACGGCTTAGAAGTGGCTCTAGATTGTTTGATCTTTGGCCTGTGATCCGCTTTCATCTTCTGCTTTCAAATGTTACTTTAGATTTACTTTAACCTATTAACATGCTTGGTATTCATAGACACGCACACTCCAAAGCAGCTTCTAAGCTCCCCACCCCCGCCGCACCCCCTCCCCATTTCAGCCAGGCAGGAAACTGAAACTCCCAGTGCAGACCAGAACTTTCCAGTGCTGGGTGGAGGAGGAGGTCTGAGAGGCAAGAGACTGAGTCTGAGGAGGCTATGCAGGAGAATGGTGGGAAGGGAAGAAAAGGAAAAAGAGAGGAAAGGACTGCAGAGAAGAAAACAGAGAAGAGAAGGCAGAACGAGCCGGCGCAGGGGCGTGGGGAGAGGGGCAGAGAAAGGGACCAGGGCCACAAAAGCCAGAAAAGTGTCCAGGACTGGCGGTCTCCCTGCTAGTTACAGTCTAAATCTGCGCTCTCCAGGCAGAAGATGGGGACCCAGAGCCCGCTGAGTTAGCGCCCAAGATTTCCAGCTTGCGTTGAGCTGGGATGGCTGGCGTGTTGTTTCCACAGGAAATGAGAGGCATGAATATGGATGAAACTCCTCACCGAGACCACAAGGGTACAGTTCAATTATTTGCCATATAAAGTAGCACGCGAGGATACTTGGTGCTTGATCATTTCTTCTGTGTACAATTGTGTGTGTGTGTGTGTGTTGTGTGTGTGTGTGTGTGTGTGTGTGTGTGTGTTTGCGCATGTAGGGGTGTGTGACTGTGACAGGGTGTGAGGAGGTGGCTGGAGAAGGTTCCCCAAGCACCTACGGGAGATCCTTTGAAAGGCATCATGTCATTCTGTCCCTTCTTGAATGCTCCTGTGACCTGAGCCCTGGAGATGATATGGGTGAGGGGGCTTCCTACTTTTCCACTTGCACACCACGGCAAAACACACATGCACTCACTACACACACACACACACACACACACACACACACACACACACACACTCACTCACTTTCCCCACAATAACTACAGCCTCCAAATTCACCAATAGACAGAGGCCCAGAGGACGACTGCTGATCTTAAATGCTTGGAAAGCCTTGAAGCGGAAGGAATCCCAAGCCCACCATTTCCCCAACTCTATTGTCTGGGAGAAGCAGATGTTTCTGTCTCCTCTGAGCAAAACCTGGCTGGCTGTAGAAAGTCTCCAGAATCCTCCTAGCACTCTCTGCAGAGGAAAAGCCACTGAGAGGGGCAGTGGAACCTCACTTGTAGTTAGAAGTCTCCGGTGCAAGTCTCAGGCCAGTGACTCAATGTCTCACCTCAGCTTCCTCATCTGTGAAATGGACTAACACCCCTCCTTGAGCTGGGCTAACAAAAATAATCCCAGTGAGGCTCTAACTGCAAGTCACACAATGCTCGTCATGTAGCAGGTACTGTCTAAAGTGCCTTATAAATATTAACTTTCATAATCCTCCGTTAATCCCGCTTAATCCCCCTTTAACCCTATGAGGTGGATACTGTTATTAGTCTCATTTCCTAGATAAGGAAATGGAGACACAGAAGGTTTAAGTAATTTGCACAAGGTCACACAGCTAGGGCTATTATGTTCATTTTAGACTAATTAGGCTGTAGGGGTCAAATGAATTCATCAATTACCTCATCCCATTCCTTGACATGCCTTGGAGATGGGGCCTCTGCTACTAGCTCATGTCGAAAGGAGCGGGCCAATCTCACCCTAGAAATCCAAGTTCATTGCCACGGAAACCCAAGTTCCTTAACATGTTCTGACGTGAGGGCGGATCTCCCAGAACAGGACTAACCTTGCTGTTATTATCATGCATGAGTATCGGTGAAGCTGCAACATGGGGAACTCTTGTCTGGGCAGTTAGAAGCCAGGTGCTAAGGAAAAGGCAGTGTTCCTAGGCTGTCTCCTTGCTTGAACCTTCTTTAGGACTGTCTGTGACCTTCCTAGTGTGGCAGGTAGGTTGCTGTCCTGTACAGGAAGAAGGACAGAAGCTTCCCTGATGGACCCACAGCACAGGGGTCCTAGCTCAGTAGATTCTCTTCTGTGTCTTGACTCTTTGGCTTCCCATGATGACGAGGGCATTAGCTCCAGGACTAAGAGATAGGCGATCCTGGCTGGGCCCACCCATAGGTTACTCTGGTCCCTGAAGCAGCAGATCCACCCACTTGAGATCCATCGACAGCCATAGCCTTGCTCAAACATCACTGACCCCGCCGTCTTGCAGACCTTGAGTTTAAGTGACTTCAGCGTGGTCATACAGAATCTCCTTGTCAAACGCAACAGCACATCCCTTGGCACTCTACAGTTTTACCATGATCACGCTTCAGAGTTAGGCTAGGAAGTCACTTTGTAGGCCTCCTGCAACTGACACACCCATGATTCCACATTCTCTGTGAATGTCCTGGACCTGGGTCTGCTGGTGATCTGGTGGAATCTAGGTTTAAGGTATGGCTTCTTCTTCTCTCTAGACACTCTCTCTTCTAACTTGCCCAGCTCTCCATAGCAGTGGCCTCCATGGTGCCAGAGCCCCTTGCCAAAATTGAACTCGGCCTTTCTACGTATGCACCTTGTGCCACCATGTGAATAGCTGACCAAGGCTTCCCCATCTCCTTAAATAGTGTGGTGTTTTTAACGAGTGGTGACTTCTGGATGACAGGGCCTTGGGAGTGCAGTTCTCTTAGAAGGTTCTCTTTTTACACACTGACTTCCCACACAGCCCATTGAGGTCCCCTGGGAAAGAGCTGAATGTCAGGCAGAGCTTCCAAGTGAGGGGCTTAGCGAAGGCACATGCTTGCAGGGAGGGAAGGGCATCCACACCTTTCATTCCACTGATAGCATAACTCCAACTCTGTCACTGTTTACAGGACAGTTCTGAGCACCGTGGTCAGAATCCAGATGTGCCTATTCTGGGCCGCAATGAGTGCCCAGCTTCTGTTCTCTGCAGTGCGAGGTCTCCTACCTCTAACTCAGAAGATGGGACTGCAGGCCAGGAAGAGCAAGTCTCCATTTTGGTGTAGTGGTGAGAGCAAGGCTGGGCTAATCAAGGTTCTGTTTTTGCAGCCACTTGGCATCTGTTGGTGCCAGGCCCAGCAGGGAGAAGCTCAAGGAAGCTGGGAGGGGCTGTAGGCACAGAGGAAGTGAGCCCCTTTCTTCACACCACCCACCAGCCCTCAGTTACTGGGAAGAAGAAAGGCAAATGGACCCAGAGCACAATACCCAGAATACACTGCCACGCTTGCTTCCTAGGGGGCTTGCTGTAAGTTAAAGCTGGGCTCCTCCTGGGGGCTGACATTTTCCCTGGTTCAAACAACATCTGTGCCTCGCTGAGCTTGGCAAAGGTGAAGGAGTCAGTCACTGCCATTGTGAGACAGAATGGAGAGCCACCCCATGTCCCTACCACCCGCACCGAGGGAGGGTGGGCAAACCCACGCAGACACCCACACATGTAGATATATATGCCCCCCCCACATGTTATACAACATGTATAACTGGAGATGCTTTTCACACTCACCTGTGACTCTAACAAGCTCCACGCCTACTGCTGTGCTGTGGCACAAGTATGCTCTTCCACAAACCCTTAGGCTTATACAAACACACATGTTTACATGCATGTGTTTGGCGCGAACAGCAGACAGGTTCTTGCAACTTGTCCACCCTTGTTCTTTCCTACCTCAGGTCACAGACCCTTCCCTGCCACTTGCCTCCACGCTCTGACTGGGCAGCGACAGTAGGGGCTGCTGAAGATTCAAAATAAATGCATTCTCTAAGAGGGACCGGCTTCCCCTCCAGGCTCTAGGCCAAATCTCCAAATGAAATCAGGCTGGGGAGAAATGAACAAGTGAGATGCAGAAAACAATGTGAAGAAGAAACTCTGAAGATACGAATAATAATAGAAAAAAAGGTGAGTTATTTTTCAGCTCACTGGCTTTCTGAAAAGTAATATAAAGTTGGCCAGCGTCTTCTTGGAATCGACCTTTCTGAGCCGAGACCCAGGCCACACGCACATCTTTTTCCTCTCTTTCTATTACCCGAAATTTGTATGGTTTCGTCTCCTCTGATTCTCTTTCATTTGTGCGCCTGTGCAAACCCCTGTGTCAGGGGCTTGTTCCTACCCTGGCAGGCCCACCAGGCTGCCAGCATTCTTCCTGGGCCTCCTGCAGGGCTGAGAATTGAGATCCTCCCAGGGCCTGCAGCCTTCCTGCTCCAGCTCCCCCACCCACCTGGCCTCCAAGCTGTCTTTGTTCCTTAGAGGACTCTCTTGTTCTTTCCTGTAGACTGTCCTGCTCTCTCTGTGGGCTTAGGGGACAGGTCCTGGAGCAAAGCCGAGCCCAGAGTCTGCCGCACCCTGAAGCAGAGCACATTCCTGAGGAAAGAGTGTGTCCTCTTCAGTGTGGCTGCTTCAAATTTCCTAGGATAAAGATTCAGGAGGGGCCAGGGCCATTGTTAAGAGTAAAAGCATTGTTTGTTTGCTGCAGTTCTGGAAAACCCTCTCAAGGGAGAGGTGTGAAGGTCTTGCCTAGAGGTGTTATTTCTGCTGCTCTCTCCTTCTGTCACCTCCTACCCCAGGTGTGTGCACACTCACCCATGCACATATGCACAAACACATGTGTGAGGTCTTCAAACATATCCATGCACATATACCCACACCCTCCTCAAACACTCCTACTCACCTATGTGTGTATATACTTCAAATGCATCCCTTTAAGCACAGGCATGTACCTTTTAAAACACATGGATGCAAGTGCTTTAAATACATCCACACAGATACACATACATGCACATCTCACAAACACATACAATTACATGTATATACCTCTAAAGAGACCAACCATGTGTGTGCATGCACAAACACACACACACACACACACACTGAGATACATGCATATGTGTGTGCTGATACATCAATCATATGCACATGTATACACCTCATGAACACATGCAAATCTATGTGTGTGCAGCTCTAAAGAGACCCATACATACGCATAACCATCTCTAGGTGCACACACATGTATTGACACATCTTGAGCACACCCTCACAGTCACTCTTATGCACCCAGGTGTACATTCGTGTTCTTCTGCAGGGGTGCCTTTCCTCTCAAGGCAATCCTAATACTCTTTTGGTAGCCTGTGTCCACTCTCAATGTCTTTCCAAGGAGGGTGTGGGGGTGCTTGGAAGTCCAAATCCCTGTTGACTTTTGCAATAAATGTATCAACATCGAGTTTCACTCCCCTAACCCCATGTGATTCTTTGCTGAAAAGACAAGTGAAAGATGACTTACTCCATATCACGTGTGGTCCTGCAGCAGGACCAGTGTGCTGTGCTCTCTGGGTTCACCTGTGTAGCTTGTCTTTTGCTACTTTGGGGGTTCTTCTCTCTTCTACCCCTTTTCTTTCTCCTTTTCAACCCCGTACTACTAGATAGGAGAGAAAAAGGTTAGAGAGAAAACGAAAGAGATCCCTAAATAAAGTGGGGGGTGGTTTTGGAAAGGGAATGATGTTATTGTTAGTTACTTCCGGCTGATTAGGGGCATTGAGTTCCTTGGGGCAAGTTTGATCTTTGCAGTTAGGATACCTAATTTCTTCCTTTTGTCTCTTCTTTGCACACGACTATGTAACAAACTACAACCAATAGCAACCAATGACAACCAGCAACCAACCTACAAACCCTCACCTCTCAGGGCCCTAGCATTCATATACACCGCCCCCACCCAATTCCAAATGTTACACAATTGTAAGAACAACCTGCAGCTGGAAAAATCCTGCCCCTGCTAGAGCTGGAGGCAAATCATAGTCAGCTGCTACCGACACTCTGAAGCAGCCCAAAGGCCCACACCTGAGGTTAAAATGAAAACATATTCCTATATTTCTGTGTTTTTGAAGAACCCCAAATTCCAGAATTTTTACCACACACAACAAGAGTTAAGAAAGCCTGCATGGGTAGATATTGAGTGGGGAAATGGAAGAATGGGGATACAGGGAAAAGTGACCAATTTATCTGTCTGTCTATCTATCTATCTATCTATCTATCTATCTATCTATCTATCTATCTATCATCTGTCTGTCTGTCTGTCTGTCTATCTATCTATCTATCTATCTATCTATCTATCTATCTATCTATCTATCTATCTATTTTTGCCAAAGGAAAGTAGAAGGAAATAACCACTTCTTGTGGCCTCCTCCTGTGCCAATGGTCCTCAACCTTCCTAATGTTTCCACCCTTGAATGCAACTCTTCATGTTCTGATGACACCCCAACCATAAAATAATTTTCATTGTTACTTCAGAAGTGTACTTTTGCTAGTGTTATCAATTGTAATGTAAATATCTCATATGCAGATGGTCTTAGGTTACCCCCATGAAAGGACCATTTGGCCTCCAAAGGGGTCACAACCCACAAGTTGAGAACCATTGTTTTATGCATTTTGTCACCTCATTCAAATTTTCGAAGTGGATGAAGTATATGAGGGGCTCAGGATGTGTCTTGAGGGGTGGAGTGCACAAGACAGCGCTGCTTACTGACGTTAGTTCATTCTTGGCTGCTTTCATGAATGGACCCTTCCATCTTTAATCCAATTCTATCATTACCCTCACGATTCAGTCCAAACGAGAGAGGCATTGGCTGTTGTCCCCGCCAGCGGGGACCCAGTTATTCAGGGTCCCGAAGAGGCTTTCTACCTGTGGGCCAAAATGGGGGTGAAGAGAAGAAGGAGACCAAGCAAAAGTTCTGTTGTCAAGGTCTCGTTTATTGGGATGAACATTGCAGCTTTTAAGGCTTTCAGGTAGGGGGAGTGACCTTTGTGAAATATGAAGGAGGGGGAGATGAGGGTATAGGCAGTGATAGCTGGAGGCAAAGAAGTCAGGCGATGAGGTCAGGTGGTGGAGACACTGGGTGTTGACTGTGGAGATAACTGGTATCTGCTCGAGTTGAGGCATCCCTTGAATGTTATCTTCCTGTGTTGTAAATTCATGGGAGAGGCTTTGTCTAACAATCTTAAGACTTATGGCAGTCATCTTAGGGGTGAATATCTGTGGCCAAACAGCCCAGAGTCACCTAGTCACTTTGAGCCATGCAGTCAAAAAGCGGCTAGGCCCAAATCCAATATGGCTCCGTGCAGGCTGTCAATCTTAAAGGTGAGAATTATGGGTCTCAAAATAGGTGAATGACTTGAGTCTATCAAATGAGCACCCCCCAGATCTCAGTGGGGCATGCAGTTTCTCCAGCTTACCCCTTTTCAGTGGGAGTCGGTAAGATGCTCTGACTGAGTTAGTCTGGAATCCAGGCTGCTTCTGTCTGAGGCTTTGCTGCCTATCAGGTTCTTGAAGCATCTCAACTAGGAAGGAAACAGCCATCAAGGATCGTATGTGGTATCCTTTTTTGAGCAATGCCCTGAGATGGCACATGTCACCTATGCTCACACTCCACAGCTAGAATATAGTCATGTGGCTGTAGGGCACGCCAAGGAGGCTGGGTCACACACCCTTGTTTGGAGGAAGAAGGGGAGAATGCAGATATTGCTGAGCGGTGCTCAGTGTCACACAGCTGGAGCCCACTCTCAGACGCAACTCTTTGTCTTCTAGGCTCAGCGATCTCCTGTTCTACAGTTTGCAGTGAAACCTTAGGCTTTACCAACAAAACTGGGCTCCCGCTCTTTGTCCTAGGTCTAGAAGTGTTTTCATGTATAAGCATATTAACAATCACGAGCATTGTGTTTGGCTATTTTGGCTTCTGTGTGCTCTGTTATATACATTCTATGTAACCTTAACTACTTCCTCATGAAGTAGATTGGCCATTCCACTTCAGAGATCCTAGGCAGCTCATCTGAGTTTGAGAGGTAAAGAGGCTGCAGGTCTAGGGCTCTTAAATCTCAATCTTTCTCCTTTTCACTACATTGCTATGGCTCCCATCAGCCATAGGATTGGTGGTGGGGTAGACAGGGAGCCATCTTTTTGTCTAATGGGATGGGATACCCTGATGAAACTGCTAAAGTTGTCAGGAGGGAGTAAAGTCCTTGCAGCCCCTTTGTGCTGGGGATACCTGGAAGCCTGTAGCTGTTGTAGTTCATCTGGGTTGATAGCCATAAACTTGGGAACACTGGGTCATACAATTTGGTTGGGTACAAATCTTGGATACAGTCCCCCTCCCCATTAGAAGATGAAAGACATTCATTGCAAGAACCAACTGTAATTGATGGTAACTTAGAGCACATCACTTAAAGTTCCCGGAATTCGGTTTCTCTACCGTTTCCCTTGAAAATGGAAGACTGCAGCCCCCATTCTTAAGTCTGCATCACAGCCAACACCACAACGTGCCTCTTTTCATACCCTTCCTGCATACCCATGACAGAATAACCTTCTTTTTAAGCCACACATGCAATCTCTCCACACTACTCTTCTGCTCCATAAGCTATGGCTGTCCTCTGCTATTAAATAAAGTCCAGAGCCCCTGCCTTTCTTTGGGCTGAGTGCTTATGTTGGCATAGAAATCTCAGCTCATGTCCGGACAAACCATACCAGGCCAACATGGTTTCATGTGGTGAGGTTTAATGTGAGAACGAGACAAGGGAGAGGGATGAGAGAGAGAAGAGTAGAAGAAGAGAGGAGTAAAGACCGGCCTTGAGCACGTGGAGGGAAGCGGGGGAGGGGAATGGGGAGAAAAGGGAGAGAAGGGAGAGAGGGGGAGAGGGCAAGAGAGCAAGAGCAAGGAGCAAGAGAGAGGGGAGGGGGCAAGCAGCCCCTTTTATAGTGTCAGGCATACCTGTTGTTGCCAGGTAACTGTGGGGGTGGAGCTTAGACAGAATGCTAACAGCTTATATTCCCCCATCCAGACAAAAAAGCCTTCTCAATTCCCCTAAAACACACCAGATCCTCTCACTGAGATGCCTTTTTCACCCTCCTGTGGCCCTACGAATAGGCGGCCCTCCTTGCTTGTCAATCAGTGCCACCTCTAAAATCCCTGGGTTAATCACTGCTCACTTTCAATCTTATGTTGGCACTTTGGGTATCCAGATAGCCTCTGTCCTGGAGAGCTTCTTGGTGTGTGGTCATTTCCACCCCTAGGTATGTAGAACACAGGCGATCACAGACTCTCTGTGGTACGTAAACAGAAGATTTGGGGCTGAGGCCAAACGATGCTTCAACTAGACATAAGGAGGCAGCCTTGGCAAAAAGCCCTGCAATTTCCCTGCATCTGTCTGCGGAGCTCACTGTGTTCATGAGCTGAGTTCAGATTTCCAAGCACGTTGGGTTGTATTTTCTTTGCCTACTGAGGGGACAAACCCAGGTGTCCCATAGGCTAACCTGTCAGGAGAAGCAAGTGGGTAGCTACCTTTAGGGAGCTCCTCAAGTTAAGCTCTTTGGCTTTTTGCCCACACTCCACCTTTTTTTTTTTTCTTTCCACACCAGGCTGAAGCCAGTGAAGAAAGTAATAGATTGGGACTGGGGTGCTCAGGTTAAGTGGGCCGCTTTGTGGAGCTCATCCATAACCCTGCTGGAGCCCAGAGAACAATACGTTAATTAGAGTCGACAGCACGGCTCCCATCAGCCATCCATCCTGTCCACGTCTGTAGAGCCTTCCCCATGGACACGCTAGCCCACTCCCTACTCTGAAAGAGATTTATTCATTATCAATGTGTGTCTATGAGAGGGACCTAGTGGGGACTGAAGAGGGAGAGAGGGAGATGCCAAGAGGGACAGAATTCGAAAGAGGCTGATCCTGATCAGCTGGCAGAAGATCAAGGGGCGTGTTTGGGGGCTGGAGATGGGGTGTTCCCAATTAGGGGGATAAAACAAAGCCACCTGGTTGAGCAAGTGAGCCAAGAGCAATGAGAAGAAATGCCGTGCGCAGGACGGACAAAGTCTTGGCCAGGTTTGAACACAGCTCCCTTTAAGGCCGGAAGGGTAGAAAAAGGAAGTCACAGAAGATGATATCCTTTTCCCCTAGAGCTGTGTATCTTCAAGATTCTACTTCCAAAGCACCCAAAGATGCCCACCAAAGGAAGGAGGGACACCCAGAGTAAGCAGAGGAACCAAGGTCAAATGTCAGGGGGACTCACTTACCAAGGGGCTGAGAGAAATAGGACTCAGGAAGGCCAAGCACGGCTTCTAGAAATTTGTTATTTTATTAGTATTCAACACAGGAAGGTTTTTTTATTTTGAAGAAAGTGAGCTATATTTCCTTGTTTCTGGGTTTTGTTACTTGTGTATTGCCAAGAATTTTAGAGATGACATAACCAGATCTCTTCAAGGTAGCATAGGAGCCTTGGGGTTGATAAGTGAGCAGGTCGGAGATGACCCATCTGACCAGTTCCTCTCCTCTCCTCTCCTCTCCTCTCCTCTCCTCCCCTCTCCTCTCCTCTCCTCCCCTTCCCTCCCCTCCCCTTCCCTCTCCTCTCCTCCCCCTCTCTGCCCCCCTCTCTCTTTCTCTGCATCTGTGTGTCTCTCTGTCATTGCCTCTGTCTTTCTGTAGGTCTAGTCTGTCTCTCTTTATATGTGTGTGTCTAACTGTCTGTCTCTCTCTCTCTCTCTCTCTCTCTCTCTCTCTCTCTCTGTGTGTGTGTGTAACCGGAAGTCAATATTAAGAGTTTTCCTTTATTGCTCCATTTTATGTTTTTTGAGACAAACCTCCCTCACTGAACCTGGAGCCCACCAATTTGGCTAGAGGTCTGGCCAGTGACCTCCAGGGAACCCCCTGTCTACCTTACCAGGATTGAGATTATAGTTGCTCACCACATACATCTTTTTACACGGGTGCTGATGATTCAAAATCGAGACTTAGTGCTAGCATGGTTAGGCCTTCACTGACTGAGTCATCTCCCCAGGCCTCGGTCAGGGAACTTTGATGACCTTTAGTAGTCAGTAGTCACCTGGGATGAAGGACAGTTGAACTCGTGCAGGACCTGCGGCTTTGCACTTAGCAGGCTTCCAAACTACACCCCTATTTCTGTTCTGGGGAACCTTAGCTTGAGAAACACTGGCCAGATGATTTCTGAGGCTTCTGATTCCCACGTCCTATGACTCAGTCCAGCCTCAGGACAGAATTAGCTACCCCTCTGTCACTCATCTTCCAATGGTGGGAAGACTCATGTTTGTGGTGTGTGTGCCTCTCCCAAGCAGACGGACTTTTCTCCGGTCATTTCTGAATTCTCCCAGTCCAGGCAGTGAATGTCACGTTCTGTTCCCAGCAATTCCTGAATGGATGAGCAAAGCCCTACAGAACGCAGGGAAGGCAATTCAGGCAAAGTATTATCAACAAGATTTAGGAAGAAGCCCACGGAACTCAGCAATAAAACCTGGAAATAACTATCCATTTCCTCCCTACAAAACGTCTCATTTCCGAGTCCATAAACGCTCCCCCCTCCGGATCCCAGGCCCATCTGTTTTGTAAGTGTGTATAATTATTAGCATCATAAAATCAGTTGCTATACCTAATGTAATTATCAGGAGCCAAAATAATATCAGGTAAAGGCAGGGGAGGGAGGCGGAGGCTTGCTCACTGCAAACTCAGACTGGTTCTTAAATGAGAGGGAAGTAGTCACATGAGAAGATAAGAATTCTTTATGGGGAGATTACACTTCCAGTGGAGGCTTCGCGACTGCTTTGAGAATAAGGCTGAGCTAGCTCATCTCCGAGGAAAGAGCAGCTACTTGGCACGTGCCATGGGTTTAGCTGCTGTTGGGAATCGGAAGTTGAGATCTGTGCTTCCTCTGTGACCAATCTACAGCCTCTCTGGAGGCTTGGGGGAGCATGCCCTTCCCTCCAGAGGCACTGCCAAAGCTAGTTCATTCTTTTCCATGCTTTGGCTTGACCTTTGGAGAGTTCAAAAGTAAGTTTACAAAGCTCGGCTGAGATACTAAGTCTGCGGTGAGTCCCTGACTCAGGAAGAACTCAGGCCTCCTGCCTTAGTGTCTGGTCACAGTGTCAAGGCTGGTTAGTTACCCATGGAATGACTGAGCCGGAGAGTCAATGGATGGAGTGATGGATGAATGGAGAAGGTACAGATGGTGACAGCAATGGCTATTACAGGAGATGGTAAGCATATGCCGGTTCCTCCGCCCATGTCTTATGGTGCTGGTGGGAGGTAGCACACTGCTCACCGAGGCATTCTGGAGAGGCTGGCTTTGATTTACTTCAGCATGCTGACCACTAGATCAGTCCAAATGGGGCAGCCATCTTAGCACAGGGGTGGGCTCTATATCACCAGCATACCAGCTAGTGGTACCCAGAGCTAAGATCCGAAGGAGGCTCTGCCTTCTCCAAGGTTCAGCACCTTCCACAATGGCATGGCAGACTACCCTGAGCCCTTAGAATCTTCTGTGCACTTGTTGGGCCAGAACTTAGTGTGCCTGTCTACTGAAAACACAGGCTGTTACCATTGTTGGCTGAGATGTTGGTCTGCCTTCTGGATCCATCCCCGAGGATTCAAAGCTGTCTTAAGAGGGCCTGGAGGGGAGAGGGGGTGACAGTTCTCAGTGCCTATTGTCTATTGGTTCAAATGGGTTTGTCAAGCTGCCTTAGCAATGTCTCATTTGCTCGTCTGCCAAAATCCAAATCCAATCTGATGGTGGAGGGATTCACTCTATGGCCCTGAGATCTGTGGCTAATGTGGCCTCCCCGTCTCCTGCATCCCTTTGCTGCTGAGGACTGGGGTCCTTTCTCCAGGTCTAACTCCAGGAACATTAGGGATGGATGGGGAGTGTGTCAGCCAGAGGGCAGATGGCTGGGGTCCAGGCTGTTGTACTGTCACTTGTTTGTAGGGATGGTGAGCACCAGAGGCACTGGCAGTGCGATCTGGGAGAGGTGGGACAGCTGGCCTGGTAAACTTCAGTGTCTCTGCAGCCTTTAGAGACAGCTCCATGTAAGCATGTTTCCTCCCGTCTCTGTCCCTTGTTCCCATGCCAGCAACCTCTGGTGGTCCCCCAGGTCTCTTCATGCCTAAAGGCCTCTCTCTAGTCTCCATTGCAACTACATGGCAAGGACTCCCTCCTTCCTCCTACACTAGCTGAGTAGGTGAAGAGCAGGGGAGGGTTCTGGGAGCTCCTGGCCATGGGCACCACAATGACACCTTTCTTTCTTAAGGCTTCCCTCTTTCTTAGCTTCCAACATAATTTTTTATTTTTTTATTTTTTATTTTTTTGCATTCAGTACCTTCTAGTCTGGCTTGCTGCAATGCTAGGACAGGCCCTGCCAGAGCGGGGCACCAGCCAAGCCTCGGGGAAGCTTCTGCTTCTACTGATAAGTGTCCCGTCTTTTCCTTCCCCTCTGGCAGGGTGGGGATGCATGCCCTCCCTTCTGAGCTAGGGAATTAAAGCAGGGAGCCGGGCTTTGGCAACCGGCCTTCTCCCTGGCTCTAGGCCTGCACTGTCTCCATGGGTTTCTCTCTCAGACTCACTGTTGCCTGATTAAAAATGATTCCTTCTTGCAAGACAAAATAGGGTCTTGTCTGGAGTCCACCCCAAAATGAGATAGAGACTTAGAGTTCCAGAGCGTCAGAACTCAGTCCATAGGAGAGAGGGAGCATGGTGGGCAGTGGGGTGGGAGTGGGTTCCCACTTCCCATGAAGGGAAGAGTTGCATGTAAGAAAATCTGTTCAGGCTGTCTCATGTCCAACCTAGCCTTACCTGTTTGAAGACCCACAGACAGGGTGCTCTCGAACCATGGACGCACAAAGCAGGCACGGTGGGTGATACATGCCAACAATCCCAGCCCCTTGAAAGCTAAGGTAGGAGAAGTGCCATACATTTGAGGACAGCCTGGGTTACATAGTATGTTTCAGGATAGCCTGAGCTACAGTGTCTCAAGCAAAACAAAGAAACAAAACAAGCCAAAAGAAGTTGTTTGACCTGAGGGTTTGGTTCCTGCAAGGGGGTTGGTGTGTGTGTGTGTGTGTGTGTGTGTGTGTGTATGTGTGTGCGTGTGTGTGTGTGGGTCTTTGTATTTGGCTTACAGATGGCTGCCTTCTCTGTCTTCCCATACTGATGTTCCAGCTTTCTTTGTTGGGGCTCATGAGTTGCATTAGCACGCTCAGCCGCCATAACAAAGTGTCAGCCATGATACGGACTAAGCAACAGTACTTATTTTCCTAAGTCCCAGAGGCTGAGAAGCCTGAGCTCGAGGTAGGAAAGCCTGTCCCTGTTGTCAGAGGGCTGTCTTCTCCTTGAGTCTTCACACAGGAAAAGGAGGACATCCCGGAACCTCCGGGACAGTACCATCACTAGCCCTGTCAGGTTAAGTCCTTACCTTCACGGCTTTCTTTCATCCCCATCATCTCAGAGGTCCTGCTTCCAAGTACGGTGACTCTGAGATGGGCTGAGCTTCAAAATAAGAAAATTTCAGGGAAAAAAAATCAGTCCTTGGTGCCAGTCATACTGGGCTAGAGCACACACTGATGACCTTACTTCAATGGGACTTTCTTGGTAAAAAAAAAAGTGTCTATGTACAGATACATTCTGAGACAATCAGGGGCGTTATGGTGTTAACAGAAAAATTGGTGGGAGACAATGTCACTTTGTAATACCCAGTTTCCACAGACTGACTGAACCCCAGTAGAAAAGACACTGTGATTCCTTTCCTTGGCCCTGCTTGGTTTTCTGGGAACATGGTACATTTAGAGTCTCCTCAGGGGCTCCCTGGGCTGAGCCTTGGTACCCAAGGCCCTTAAGGTTCTGCTCAGTGTTTCCAGATTCACTCTCAGATGCCGTTGCTCACGTGGTCAGCTTTCAGAGTCACACCTTCACTGCCCAGCCACTCAGTCAGTAGAAGACAAACACACAGAGTGGTGTGGTCGTCATTTCAGGAATCCTTTGAGATGTTAGTACAGAGCCAGTCTGAGCAGGAGAGAAACACATTATAAGAAGATCTGGGATGGGCCTGGAGTTTAGGGATCGGGGAAGAGATGGAGGCAGGAGCAAGAGAAGGCAGGGGTGAAAATTAATCTAACTCTCCATCCTTCTGAGCTCGCCATCACTGTCGTGAAGGAAACCTCTCTTCATATTTCTCTCTCCTAATAGGATTATCCCCCGGACATCTCGAGCAAGAGATGTTTTAAATCTTCATTTAGAATACACAAACACTGGAACTTTCCTTTCTGGGCTAAGTAGCCCTTACATGTTCATGTGCCCCATGATTTCCTTGTAGAAACACTCGGAGTGGCTACCACCATCCTGAAGCCCACACTGCACTGTGGCTCTGAGTCATGGAACTGGGGAGGGGGGTGGTCAGGGTTTGGGGGTGCCTTTTCTTTCATCCTTTCGGCTGATCTGTCGTCTATCACCCTGTCTGCTGTTGTTTCAGGGCTCCCGTAGGGCTTCCTCCCATCCTCAGCTCCCTGGCTAGCCTCATCTGTCAGTCAGCATCCTCGTGCAAGGGTTAGGAACCAGAAGAGCTCACTTGACGTGACTGCTAAGTGGTAAAAATGGTGCGGGCAAAAACAGAAGCTTATGGACCAAGTGTATGCAGGTCATGTGACTTCACTCTGGGGGCACTTGCCCCTGCTGATGCTAGCATAGAAAGGCTACATTAGGCCTCACCATTTTCAAGAAGAATCTGGGAACTGGAAGGATCTTTGCAGAACACAGAGCTCATCTCCCTGCTGGATGTCCCAATGCTTCTCGGAGTCTTGCTTACATAGTCCCAGGGGCGGGAGGACTTTCTCCCAGTCTTTGTTAGGCTTTATAGCTGAGCATGCTGGGATATCTCTGAGTAGGGTGTGGGTCTTCTTGGATTAGTCAGGGCTCTCCAGGGAAGCAGAATCAACGGAAATATATATATATATATATACATATATGTAGATATATATATGTATGTATATATATATATACATATATAAAATAATAGCATAAGGAACTATCTGGAATGAGTCTCAAGGCCAACAACTCCTACATTGGAGACCCTGAAGAGCTGTGGGTGTGAGTTTCAGCCCAAAGACTCGAGAGCCAGGGAGTTGGTGGTGTGGTTTCAGCTATAAAGAAGCTGAGGAAGTGTCAGGCAGAGAGGTTCTTTCTTCCTTGGGCAACAGCTTAGCTTTTCTACTGAGTTTGTTTTGCTCAACTTTCCCCTCCCTGTCTGGATGGGGCCTCTCTCACAATGGGGAGGTGGTCTGCTTTACCAAAGCTACCAATTCAAACACTGTTACCCTGAGACATGCTGACACCTCTTAGAATAATGTTTGACCAAATAATGTTTGACTAAATATATGGCCTTCCATGGTCCACTCAAGTGTATAGTTAAAATAACCACTACACTTCTTGTCTGCCACTCTCCACTAGACTGGCTCTCCTTATTTGATGTTACAGGTGTGGTCTCAGTCCTTTATGAACCTAGAGTGCTCAGTCTAGCCATTTGCTTTTCAAAAGGGACCATGACACCCAGGTGGGAGACACCATTTCCACTAGTTGCCTTCTTCTATAGTAGCTGTCAGGTCCTCTTGCCTCAGCTGGCCATTCAAGATGTCTGCCTGCCCACCTCTCCATGCTATGCGTGTGGCCTGGCTATATGCATCTGAACTGCAATGACCAGAGATCTTAGAGTCAGTACCTGGCTCTCAGGATAGCAATGTTTTCTCTGTCCCACTCTTTTGTTAAACCCCCAGAGAAGCAGCTAGGGCCAATAGGAACCCGAAACTGGTCTGTGGGAAAGTTCATTGCTGTCTCGAGGGCTGTTTCTGCCCTCAGTAGGGTCTTCAGAGAGGGAGGTGAGCTTGGTTACTGCTTAGATGCCTAAGACTCTGTGTGTATCCTATCCTTTTGGCCATGAGAACACCAGCACAGATAGTCTTAGCTCTATATATCAACAAAGATGCTGGCACACAAGGAGAGCCTCCATCACAAACTGGTCACATAGTTCTCTGCTATAGGAACCGGGACTTGAATCCAGCTTGGGTATTGTCAGACTGTGTTAACTTTGATGGGTCAGGGTGGAGAGGCTGTGGTTAAACTGAAAGAAATTTCAACCTTAACAACCTTAGTCTTCTTAGGAGTACAGGAGCTCAGTTGGTCACCATAGGTTGTACACTGTGACATCTTCAGGAAATAGCAAATGAGGTGGCTGGAGGGGGTGACTCCTAAATGTCACCTTTGGCACTGCTGGCGTCCTAGGGTGACAATCTTCCTGCAGACAGGAGGATCCCTAGAAAGGGTGACTATAGAACTCCTTAATGTTTGCTCCCTGGAAGAATGAGAGGCCCAGGGTCTCACAGTGCTGGCTGTTGCTGAGGGAGGAGGTGTAGGCACAGCCTTTGCAAAGGGCACAGCCGAAGTGAGGCCGCTTCCTGTTTGTCTGGGCCCCTGCCAGCGTGTTCTGCAGGGACTAGGAAAAGGAAAGCAAACAAGGGGATTTTCAGATGGTCTTTGCCGGCCTTCCACTTTGTTTTCCCTTAGAGGGAGAGGCAGCCACGATTCTAAATCTTGGCCTGGAGGAGCTGGGCCAGAGAAATTGGAGGGGAGGATGGCTTATGTGAGATGAGGAGACAGAAGCCCCGCTAAGCTGAGCCGGGGAGCGGTTGATCTGAGCCCTGATCAGACAAGCTTCAGCTTCTCTGAAGAGAACGCGGGCTGACCTTTCTAGAGGCTGTTGCTTCTCTTACAATGGACGTTTCAAAGGAAACTTTGGGGTGTCTGGAGAGGATCACCTGATACTCACTGACTACCGACAGAGACAGGAACCTCGCTACCCTCTCAGGGTTATCCATTTTATCCATGCAAGCCCTCCTAATGGCCTGCCTCCAGGTGGGCAATGACAGCGTCCACCCAACATTCCAGAGGCTCCTGAGACACTCAGACCATGTCATCTGTCATCTGATCCACTTGGACGTTCCCCTCAGAGCACCTTCACACTTGCTACGGATGTAGCTGGCGGGTCCACGTTAGTCATTTCGTTTCCTCAGCTGGACAGTAAGCTGCTGTCAGCAGGGACCAGATCATCTCCATCTTTTATATCCCACGTACTCACTCCCAGCAGGCCAAGCATATGGTGAGCCTTAATCACCGAATGGAAATAGGGAAGGAAGAAAAGAAGTGGGGGGAGGAAAGGAGATCTGCCCTTACCCTTTTCTCTACTAGATACTGGGGTTCCCACCAGGGACAGAACAACCAGTGAGTGCTGGGAGGAGGAACAGCTCCGTGGGTAAAGTATGTCCTGTGCAAGCATGAGGATCTCGGTTCGAATCCTCAGCATCCATGTGCAGGCTGAGCATGGAGTGGGTAACTCTAATCCAGCGCTGGAGCAATACAGACAGGCAGATTCTGGGGGTTCACTGGCCAGCCAGTCTAACTGAAACAGAGAGTTCCAGGTTCAAAGAGAGACTCTGCCTCACAAACAAGATGGACAGTGGCTGAGGAAGACACTAATGTGAACCTCTGGTCTCCACATTCATACTCATGAACACACACACACACACACACACACACACACACACACACACGAGTGGTCAGTTGTTCTTGACAGAGGTTAGCAGCACCTTGGTGTGGAAGTGGTCCAGGATTTGCTCTCTGTACCTAGGTGTCTGCTTTGGGATTCTTAAAGCAACCCGCAGAGTTATTTATCTGAGCTTACAGGCGCTGGGCAGGACTCGGATTTTAGCTATGGGGATTCCAACAAGGGCCATGTTGCCGCCATTGGTTGGCTAATTTCCACTGAGAAGTTTCTTTATGTGCAATCTCAGAGTGCACTGTTTGCAGTGGACAGCTGATAGGTGAGGATGCAGAGGCTCTGAAAGGTTAAATGACCCCAAGACTAGGATTTGAATCCATGTCCTCAATAGTCTGCAAGCTGAGACACTTTTTATGCAAAAACAAAACATAAAAATGTGTGTGTGTGTGTGTGTGTGTGTGTGTGTGTGTGTGTGTGTGTGTGTGTTGTTAAAGGCAAGTTAGGGACAGTAGTAGCCATGGGGCAGGGGAAGTGGGTATGTGTGGAGTGATTATGTACTGGTGGGGGTGTTGGATTAATAGGGACCATAAATCCTGTGACTTAGTGATTTCCCTACATAACAGAGCAACACACACACTAAAAGCTCATTTTTTCCCCCGGGCTGATTTTGAAGCTTCATCCTTGCCTTGTGTCATTTGTAGTGAGACTCTGGTCTGATAGCTAGGGACTACCCCACCCCCCACCCCCAGGAACCAGAAACTGTATTAGGATACGGATTTCCTGAAGAGGTGTGGGAGAAATCTAGAAACCAGGCAGAGCAAGGGAAGATTGGGTTTTGAGGCAGTCATAGATGGGTCATTCTGCAAACTTTATTGAGCAATTCACATGTGCCAGGAGCTGTGCAGAACCTCACTAGATTGAAGAAACAGGGGGCTCTGGTCTCCGAGAATTTGAACATTGACTGGGAAGGCAACAGATGAGGGTTCGTTATGCAGAAAGATGGGCAGCGGAGGGGTAGGAAGGCTGGAGGGCTGGTAGGGGAGAGGCCCACACCTGGGTTTCCTCACTGGAATCCTCTACCCTGCGTCCCCCTCAGGCCTGGCTCTGAGTTTAAGTCAAATAGCTTTGGTCCCCAGTTGCCTCCTGCCTGCCATGTTCCAACTCAATCATTCTTTGAAATTTGGAACTGGAGCTAAAACGCCTTTGCCCTGTAACGGGATTTGCACAGTCACCACAGCAGTGCCTGCGTTGCTCATCACCTGCTGTTGTAATCTGCACCACTAAGCCTGCAGCTAGAGGCGGAAAAGCTTAACTCGTTCCTCTTGGCACGGGAGCCATATTCAGGATGGGGAGCTAATCCGTACCCCATCTCCACACACAGAGGCTTGCAGAGGAAGTACCCATGGCACAGAGGGCGATGGCTCCTTCTTTCCCAGAGGAGTTCTGAAGACCTGCACAGGAATTGTGGTGTCTGAATCTGAGGGTTAAACTACTCTGGGGAGCCTCTTTAAGAGTGTTGGTAGCAGAAACAAGATGGCTAATTTTCCTGATGACTGTGATCCCTGGGCTTGACTGGATGGGTCTCCGTATCTGCACCGGGAGAGTTAACTCTGTCTAAAGACATACACAAGTGGAGTTTGACCGTATTTGAGTGTGCATGTGCATGTATTCATGTGTACTGTATACCTTCTCATGGATGCCGATTAAATACCTAGCATCTTTTCTAAAGCCAAAACAACTTCTCATGGTTTGTTGTCTTTTAAATTTATCCGAACTCTTGGTGCTTTGGAAGAAGGGAGTCCAGAGTAGCACTAAGCAGGAGTTTACTAACTGCTTGCTGGAACTCAGCTCTGTTTGAGGCACTGTGCTTAAATGTTTGAGACTTTGTAGGCCGATCAGGGGTTAGGGGATCCAAACACATGTCCATAAAATGGAAAAGCAATCTAGAAACAAAAAAAAGTTGCATATTCCATAGAGGTAGGGTGCAGACATGTATGCATCCGTGCATCCATTCAGTGATCCATTCAGAATATATTTACTAAGCCTAACACGTGCTTAGTATAGCTCTTTATAGCTGCTGAGAGACACCAGAACTATCCTAGTTCAAGTGGAATGTGCTGGAAGGACTGGGCAGTGAATGGGGTTTGGCTTGTCCTAAGCAATAAGTTTCTGAGAGGCTGACTATCCATCCAACAGGGCAGTAGGGATCCACGTGAGGAAGTAGTTTCTCATCTCTGGAAGCATAAGTTTGAGTAGAGGCTTTGTAGGCTGATCGCTGAGATGCAGAAGAGACTATACTACATCTTTAAGTACCCACTTATTCCCACTGCCCCCATTTTCCAGTGCACATGGATATCCTTCAACTGCCAGCACTTCTTAATGTGTGAGAGTCCTCTTTGTCCATTTCCTGATGACAAGTTGGAAGTCTCAAGGTATGGATGGCACCTAGGAGCAGCCCTTCTCAGATGTCTGCTAGGATCCAGTATCTAAATGATCCAGTCTCTTTCTGTCTGGCATGGGTCCCTCCATCACCACTGCTTTCCAGAGTTCCTAACAGCAAGAAGCGCTGCCCCCTACAGTGGCGACTTTCTCTGTAACCAGCTCTCTTGGCTGCTTTCCTACCCTGACTTCCTTCCTTCCTGGTTACTTCCTGGTTTTTCTTTGCACTTGCTCATTGGCCTCTCCTTTTTGGATAACCCGGAGAAAGACAAAGGGTGTCTTGGTCTGCATGAAAGTTGAGACCTCTGAGGATTCCTTCCTTCTATTTCCACCAGACTCTGCTTGAATTAAGAGACAGTGTCACTGAGCCTGGAGCTTCTCTCCTCTGCTGAGGAACGGGGCATGGGACATTTATCCCTCATCTGACATAAGATGCTCAGCTTGCCTTCTCACCAGGTCAAGGGGGGTCCTCTGAGAGCCTCTGGTTGGGGCTGCTTTAGAGATGCTTGCCCTATCATCTATCCCATTGGAGCTCAGACTTTGTGACCCATGATGCCTCACAGACACTTGTGACTATGGCTCTCCTTGATCTTCCGATCTCTCAGTCTGTGATAGCTCTGGGCAGGGCTGAGTCCCCACATGTACCATTCCTAAAGAGCTCTGTTTCATGGAGTTGATGATCCAAGGGTTGGGCAAGTCAAGTCTGAAGGTCTTTTCTTTGTCACCTGGCTAGAAGGCATAGAACGGAATAAGCAACTGAGCCAGGCTAATTGCCTGCTACTCCACAAGATAGGGCACAGCTAGCGTGTACAGTGTATATGGTACATCCACAGAGTGTAATGAAACTACTTTTTACAGAAGCCGGAAAGGATGACGGAGATAGCTTACTCAGTAAGGAGGGCGGACACTGTGATGGCCACTTGTTCCTCATCAGTGAGGAACTTGCTGTCCCGATGCTGGAAAAGTAGTCTATATTTGGGACCTTTAGGGAACAATTCAGTGGCAGAGCGCTTTCTACCCTAGGCTGAGACCCTCTGGGATTGCTCACATTCAATAACCGATTGATACACAAGTAGGAAGATATGCCATCTTTACTGGATTCAGAATGACTTCAAAGCCCTTTCACAGGAGGCTGGATAGACGATGGCTCAGTGGTTAAGAGCACTGGCTGCTCTTGCAGAAGATCCAGGTTCTGTTTCCAGGACCCACATGCTGGCTAACAACCATGTGCAACTCCAGTTCCAAAGTATCCAATGCCCTCTTCTGGTCTCCGATGGCACCTGCATGCATGTAGTACACAGACATACACTCAGGTCAAACACTTAATCATGTAAAATAAAAATAAAAGAATCTTTAAAGTCCTTGCATGCTCCAGAGAACCCTGTCGGGTTGTGTAAGGGAGCTCCTGGGCTGCATGGAAGGTGGTTCTCTTTCTGCCCAGGTTTGCTTTCTATCTTTTTTGTTGTTATGGGTGTGAATTTTGTGAAACTCTTTAGTAAGTACCCTCTTGGTAAAATTCAGTTCAGAGGTTGCTTTCAGAGATTTACCTTGGGACAGAGGGACATTGTCCTTGCTGACTTGCTTGAACCTCTGAGTCAGTCTGCTAAATCCTAAAATTGTCAATTTCTAAACTGTACCTTCCAGAAAGCCCATGGTACCCTTAGAGAGGGTGAAATGAGGTCAAGGCCCACCTCTCTCTCTATTGGTCTCAGAAAGTGTGTGTGTGTGTGTGTGTGTGTGTGTGTGTGTGTGTGTGTGTGTGTGTGTTTGTGTGTGTGTGTGTGCACACACACACATGTGAGTGTGTATTACAAGGATTTGGCCCTGCAGGTCATATTTCCTCCCCCTTACACACATATGCCATGACACCCTCAGGTGCATGGATACCTGTCTCACAGCATAGCCATTCTATGTAGTCAAGGGTCCTTCAGAAGATGTAACAGATACCCCAAGCAGCGGTGTGTCTCAGTTCCAGGCGTGTTCCTATAGCGGGGACTACAACGGGAGCTCGCTTTATTAGATCCCATTATAAATGGATGATTTGCCATCTCTGAAGATAAATGGGAAGCTTAATGCAGAGGTACCCTGTCTAGGGAAACTGGAGAGTTATGGATGTTAGCTTTGTAGCTTTGTGAAAGCACTTTCTTAGGGAAACTGAAATGACCAAGATGAGATTGAATTAGTACGTACTGGTATGAGCTTTTTCTCCCCCTATCCATCTTGATTTTTTTTTTTTAAGGAAAAAGATTTGCCTCCTCTGTGAGCAGTTTCATAAAATGCAAAGCTGAATTTGGGGATGGTGATTAGCAGGGTTGCCTCCTGGAGCTAAGGATGCTGCTGCCCTGCTGGAATCATTTGTGGGGGTGGTTAAGGAAGCACCCTCTGCAGGCCTCCCTCCTGTGTGTCTGCTCTCTCCCCTCTCACTGGGCTCCCATGCCTGTCGCCTGTCGGGAGCTTCTTTTTCCTGTGCTCACACCTTCCACTGCAGCTGTAGGTTCCTGGGCTCTGGGTCTCTCCCAGGCACCCTCTTTATTCCCCTGGCCCATTTTGAATTTCAGACCCAGGCTTAGCTAGGACGTAAACATCTTGTCAGTAGGCAACTCCATCCGCCCAAGATGAGGACGCAGAGAATCCTGCCTTTCAAGAGAGGGATCGAACGGAGTGAGGAGGTGCAGACGTAGATTATTTCCAAACCAGTGCTCCATGACGGAGATGGCTAAGGTGACATAGGTGTGCCATGTTTGTGGAATCCGTTGTGTCCCTTGGGAATAAGAAGGGACAGGTATCTGAGTCTTCAGCCAACTGTCTTAGGACCCTGAGCAAATAGCTTCTGAGATTTGAGTCTCCATGGTTATATATTGCAGGATTACAATGTGCTTCTAGAACTACCCTAAAACCAAAGACCTACTCACAAAGTCCCACTTCCTCTGGAGATGGTAGAGGGTGGGGAAAAGGCTGTGACCTGTCTAGTCTCCTGATAAGGAAGAGACAGAGTCAAGACTGCAGCCCTCATTTTTTTTTTTTTAAAAACTCCAGCTGATGAGATAGAGACCAGGAGTCAAGGAAGCATTGAAGACTTTAGGAACAGCTAGGACTCTGGGGCTTCTTTTGAAACCTCCCATTTAAGCCATCAAAGACTCAAGACCAAGTATTGAGGTCCGCTGTGTATTTGGGGCTTACAGAGTAAATGTGGAGGGGCACTTATTAGTAATATTGCTTTATCATCTAGGACCAGCATTCCCACCCCAACCCTTACCACCTGGCCAATGTCTGTCCCAAATAGCTTCATCACCAAATAATTCCATGCTAGGCTTAGAAATAGACAGAATACTGTGTGTACCAGTTTAGTTAGGACCCTATATAGTGAAAGTACTGAGAATTTCTGTCTCTCAGAGACTTTACTGGGGATTGGAGTTATCCTCTTGGGTAGTCCCCATTGGGCAGTGAATGGGGAATTCCAGCCTGGCTTCTGGATTAATTTTCATGTCAAACAACTTTGTAGATATGGAGAATAAAAAGGGATAACTTGCAACGAATGGACTTAGCCTCTACTCTGTCCCACAAATATTTATGAGCACAGATAGAATCTATTGACAGCTTTGCATGCATGACTGGGAGCTGGTGGGTTTGGAAGCAGTTAGCACCAGGTGGATTTATCGGAAATTTAAAGCACAGACTACATATTTTTTGTTTGTTTGTTTTGATTTGTTTTTTTTTATAAAATGCTAAGCACTAGGCGTACCCCAAGTCCCAGAGTATTCTTTGTATGAGGATGCTGAACTCGGCAAATGGAACGGTTCTGATCACCTTAGATCCCTAACCTCCTCCATACCAAGGCCTGGGGTGAGTCCTACAGTGAGTACCCATCAAGGATGTCCTATAGAGGACACCCATCAAGGCTCTGGGGAAAGGCCAGAACCCACCTGGACAAAGAGCCAAGGCTTTTTCCATTTCAGGCTTCTCACAGTAATGTTCCTCATGTTGATGAGAACCTTCTGGCCTTTAGTGGAACTATATAAAAAACATTACAAATACTAGTCTATTTAAACTTGTCTATGGTTTCTTATTTTGGAAATGGGGCGTGGGAGTTGAGAATTTTTCATCCACCTAGGACGTGCATCTTCTTATAAAATTTATGATTTTAAATTTTATTTTTTATTATTACGTGCATTCATATGATGTGAGCGTGGAGCATGTATGTGCCACAACATGTGTACGAAGGTCAGAGGACAACTTGGTGGAGTCTGGTCTCTTATTTCACTTTCCTGTGACTTCCAGGGACTGAACTCAGGTCCTCAGGCTTGCATGACAAGTGCTTTTACCCACTGAGCCATCTCACTGGCCCAAGTGTACATTCTCTTAGTGCTGCCTTTAAGGTCTCCTCCTGGCTGTGGCAGGAGCTAAGCTGGAAGAACATTAAGGATAATTTCAATGTTCTCCCAACCTTTCCCCATGTGACTGAGGAGAGGCCAAGAGATCCCAAGTCAGGTAGGCGCTCATTCAAGGTTACACAACTGGTCAGCAACAAGGTTGAAATTCAGGCTGTCTAAATCATCCATGCATGTGCTCAGAAGGTTTTGTAGTAAACTCTCAGTGGGTATCCAGAAACCATGATAACCAAGGGGACAACAGAGGACAAGAAGACATAGTCCTCATTTCCAGAGCTTGCCATGGACTGGGGAAGAATAAACAGATTTCTATTTGTCTTTTCCTACATGTCATGAAGGAAATAGCAGAGTGGTCAGAAAATAAAGAGCCCCTCTGAGGAAGCCATATTTAAATTTGGGTTCACAGGATGGTTGGAGAACCAGCGAGAGAACTAGGGACAGAGTGTCTTGGGCCAAGGGAACAGTTTTCACAAAGCCCTGGGGAAGCAGCTCATTGTCAAAGTTAGCATGTTGGAGCAGAGTGAAAGAAACAGGGTGGGGCAAGGGAGGATAAGGCAAAGGCAAGGTCACATGACAGCCTCCCTGGGTCAACAAAAGAGCCTGGGTTTTACTCCTTTCCACTATGGGGTCTGATTGAATTAGCTGCATTCCTGTGGTGCAGTAGAGGAAGATTTGAGCATCCAAAGAAACAGGGAACTTGGCTGTTCTGAGAAAGGAGTTTCTGAAGACACTTAGTCCAAGGAAGTCCTTTGCCATCTGAAGGGAAAAAGAAAAGAGATCTTGGAGGAGGAGCCCCACAGTTGGCTGAAGAGGCTGTCAGTGATAAACCAAGAAAGTGGTTTCACCAGACCTTCCTGAGGACATCCAAGGACTGGGGCCAAAGGGCTGAACCGACCAGCCCAGGGATTAGCAGATCCAAATGCAAGGGTCCAATCCTAGGTGTGCCAAGTGAATTTGTCATTCTAATGAGCTAGGATGGTTTACCTCCTTGGGTGAGACTCTTGTCCTTGGGAGTCCTAGCCAGTGACTCCATGAGGCAGATAGAATGTGGGCAATGTTAACAGACCTTTTACCTGGTAGATGGGGTGCTGTCTTAGTAGGGTGCTTAGGGCTCAATTTTGCCTCCACTCTCTTGCCTTGGAGTAGGATCCTTGACCTCTCATTGCTCAATGTCTTCCTGCCCTTTTGTGTTTTAAAATTTCTATTTCATTTTGCTTTATGTATATGGGTGTTTGGCCTGCATGTAGGTCTGTGCACCACTTGTGTGCCTATTACCTATGAAGGCCAGAAGAGGGCACCAGATCCCCTGGAATTAGAGTTACAGAGGGTTTTGAGACACCATATTGGTGCTGGGAATTGAATCCAGGTCCTCCAGCAAAGCAGCCGGTGCTTGTAACCACTGAACCATCTTGCCAGGTCCCATTTTTCTTTCACAAGAGAAGATGATATCATATAAGAAACTCCAGCCATCTTCTCTGGCTTGGCTCAGGGAACACTCCAGCTAAGTTACCTTTGCTCTCCAAATCTTGTCTCTCAGTGGAAGAGGTTGTCCTAGGTCAGTTTCTCTGCAGGTATACTGTGACACACTGCTGAACCAAGAAGAGGGTGCCCATGTTGGCACAATGAGCCTTTTCTTTGAAGGGTGAGGATAGCCCCGGGTAGAGTCTCTTCCAATTGAGTTTTGTCTGTGCTCTATCATGTAGAACAAATAGTTCCACTTTCTCTTTGTGCTGTGAAGAAAATAAATACAGGAAAAGCAATGCCTAGAAGAATCCTAGAAATCATTACAAGGTCTCTGCTGAGATAATACAACTAATGTTCTGTGAGTCATCTTTCAGCTTCGAAACTCACCTCTTCTGAGAAATCTGCCCCTACAACATTATACAATGGCATCCTTCCATCCCGTCTTTTTCAATAGTTACAAGCTGCAATATCCTGGAACTAATTCAATTATTTATGCTTCTTAATATGTGACCCGTGGGTTGTTTCCCATAACAACAATAACAATGACAACAGCTCCTGTCAGTTATCATGGATGTAGGTGGCAAACATCTTAAGAAGCACCCTTGGGAACCTGGGACTTTGGCAGCTGAAAGTGCTTTCCAAGAGTCAACAGTTGGGTCAGGATTTGGACACAAGTCTTCCTGATCTAGTACAGGCTAAGCCAGATAAACAGCATACATTCTTTGTGTGTCCTAGACCATGGAAGCCCCAGGAAGAAACAGTTTTCTGTATTCTTCCCATCTCCTCTTATTTTAAAACTCTGCTCAGTAGTTGTCTTAGTTAGGTTTTCCATTGCTGTGAAGGGACACCATGACCAACACAACTCTTATAAAGGACAACATTTAACTGGGGTTGGCTTATAGGTTCAGAGGTGCAGTCTCTTGTCATCATGTCAGGAAGCAAGGCTTCAAAGCCCATCCCCACAATGATGCACTTTCTCCAACAAGGCCACAACTGCTCCAAACAGGCTATGCCTCCTAATAGTGTCACTTCCCATGAGCCAAGCATATTTAAGCCACGGCAGTAGTAAAGTCAAGATTATTGTTGGGTATGTCAGATTCCTTGCTTGAAGTTGAAAATGGATATATAGAATACCTTCTTGTGTGTGTGTGTGTGTGTGTGTGTGTGTGTGTGTGTGCGCGCGCGCGTGCATAAATGTGTAACTGTAGTTTTTGTTTCCTCAGATGAAAGAGATGAGATGAGAGCTGCACTTAAGCTGTGCAAATACATAGCTTAGGCTGAGTCCAGAGCATTTCTTTCTGTGTTCTAACGATCCCTAGGCCTAGGCCTAGGTTTGGAAGCTTCTAGCCTCTGTACAATCTAATTTCTCAAGCTTAATGATTTCATCTGGCTTCTCTTGGCTTCTGCCTGAACTGCTGTGTCTGGCCTCATACTAACTTTGGTAATATGTTCTAATCTTCTGACTCCTTCTTATTCTCTGTTTTTCTTTTTCTGTCTTCACCTGTGTCTAGCTTGTGCTCTCTGTAACCTGCCTCTGTAAAACTGTCCCAGTAAAACTGCCATACACACTCACCACCCACCAATTCTCTGTCTGTCTGTGTGTGTGTCTGTCTATCTGTTTCTGCTCTTAAGTAGCCTCTCTTTCCTGCAAGTTGTTTCTGCTCTTAAGTAGTCCCTGTTCTACTGCAGGTTGGGGGTATCCTATCTCTGACTCATTCTGTCAAATCTTTGTCTGATTTATCACTTTGTCTGCCCTTCAATTAGACATCACTTTCAAACATAGCTACATGTTTCACTCAGTGGAATACTTGGTTTTGGTCTCCAAATGAGTTATCTGTGAGTGTCCTTGTGGAATTCCCACCCCTCTCTTTCTTTACCTGAATTGCTAAATCCATTACAAATCTGCTTTATTGATAAGGGTAAGGTGGCCATGAATTTAACTTTATGGGGTTCATCACTTGTCAATATATAACCTTGAAGTTCTCATCACTGTATAGCCTTGAACTGATATGCTAATGTTTACTCAATAAATATTTACTGAGCACCTACTGTGTGCCACACACTAACATAGATATTGACGTATGGTGGCATGATGTGTAGACTAGGATAGAAAAGTGCTGTGCTAGGACTAGCAGAGCCTAGAACATCACTGTGAAGGGCAGAGAAGGCCATTCTTGGTTGAAACCTGAATGGTGATGATGAATAAAGAAGTGATGGAGATTCAGAAAATGCTATGGAGACACAGGAGACAGCAAGGCCAAGGCCTTAGAATGCAAAACAGGGACCCACTGACAACTCTCAAGTTTCTAGTTTTGCTGTCACAGACAGTGAATTACAGAGTCTCAAGATGGAAGCAGGGAATACAGGTCTTGGTAAGGGTCCAGGCCAGCCATAATGCGTGTAGCATCTACTCTCTGAACCTCAGTTTCCTAAATGAAGGCAATAAGAGTACCTTCTAGAATAGTGATGGAGATTAAATGAGTAAACACTTGGTGTGCAGGGCACAGAAACCATTAGTAGTAGTAGTAGTAGTAATAGTAGTAGTAGTAGCAGTAGTAGTAGTAGTAGTAGTAGTAGTAGCAGTAGCAGTAGCAGTAGCAGTAGTAGCAGCAGCAGCAGCAGCAGCAGCAGCAGCAGCAGCAGCAGCAGCAGCAGCAGCAGCAGCAGTAGTAGTAGTAGTAGTAGTAGTAGTAGTAGTAGTAGCAGCTGAATTGAAAAGGGATAAGAGAAGGGCTTAGCTAACAGGACAAGCAAACTGTGATGCAGAAGATGTGAAGACAGACTCTTCTTGTCCTTGACTTCCCATCTGCAGGGAGGAGTGCATGGGAAATAGAGGAAGAGAGAAAGAAGAGATGGGGAGATTTCTTCCCTGGCTTCCTGTCTGTCCTCTGAGGTAAGGGGTTGAGATGAGAGAGGCTGAGGCTGCAGAGAGGGATTTGGTGAGGCACTCTCAGTATGCAAAGACAACAGCTGGACCCGGAAGCATATTTCTGCTCCAGTGAGCAGGGTCTTCCCTCCTGCAGAAATGCACCTCTTTTGAGTGGTACTGGGACAGGCCGAGGGGCTGGAGAATTCTGATGCCCTGCAGCCACACCTCGTACCGCTCTGGTTGTCTGCCACTGTGGTAAAGGGAAATTTTATGAGCTCTTCATTCCTCAGGTCCCATGAGGCCTTTGCCTTGCTCAAACCATCTCGGATACACACATATATCTTCAAAAGAAAAAGAAAGAAAGAGAAAAGCTATTTTATTTCATTGCCAAACTATCCACTTTAAATACCCTTTTTATTACAGTATCTGCATAGTAATACTAATAATAGATCTTGTTGGCAGTTCTAATGAGGCTGGAGAATATAAGGTTCCCAATAAAGTTAATTGTTGCCTTTAATATTCTCATACATTTATACATGGTAAATCTTTAAAGGAGAAAAAACACTCCATTTCACCCCTGTTAAGCAGCGGGTCCCAGACTGGAGACAGACCAAGTATAGGAACACTGGACTGGGAACTTGGCTTAGGGGAACTTGGGTCATCAGTTCCAAGCTGATCTTGATCAGGAAGAGCCTGGTGTTTAAGCAGGTAGGAGCCAGCCTTCTAGACTGTCTTGGATGCATCTTGACTCTGTAGCTTGGCCACTGAACCTCTCTTAGCCTCATAATAGTGTAAGACATGGGATCCATGATGTGTGTACATGGCTCAGGGCTGTGCTTGGTATAGTCTCTGTGCTCGTCCCATGGAAATGGTTATCATTATTACCACTGTTCCTCCTCTCTGTGTGCATGCACATCATACATGTGCATGTGGAAGACAGAGGACAATCTTTAGTTTCATTCTCTACTCACCACCTACTCTTTAGGACAGGGTCTTTGCCTGGCCTGGACTCACTGACTAGGTTGGGCTGACTGGCCGGTGAGCTCAGGGTCTGCCTGTCTCTTCCTCCTCATTGCTGTGATTACAAGCACACGCACACCGCTGCACACAGCTTTTTACCTGGGTTCAAACACAGATTCTACAGCAAACACATCACTAAGTCAGCTCTCCAGCTATATCGTCAACATTTTAAGACATGTTAAACACAGCTATTAGTTTATCTACACCTATGCATTCTCACCGAGGGTGAAATAAGTCACCTTGTCACAAAGACTATATGTGAACTCCAGAGCTGACCACAAACCTCTCCCTTGGTCAGTCCTTCAAGGTTGCACAGTGGCAAGTGTTAACCAGGGCTTGAATCCAGGGTTCTTAGTAACCAAAATATTGCATTAGTTATATTAATATTTATTAGTTGTTAGGTGACCTCTGCACCTGTGACCCCTAAGAGGGTCTTACCAAGTTTGCTTTTCCTCCACCTTTTAATGCAACCCAGTTCTCTACTGCTTGGGTCTGGACCAAACTTGATTCCGAACTGTGATAAGTGGGGGCACCTTCTCCTGTCCTGGGACAGACACTCCTGATTCCTGTCTCATGACACTCAGGGTCCTTTCTTCCCTTTTGTTTTTTCTTGGAGGAAAAAAAAATCACATGAGTTTTGCAGGCGCAGAACAAAGAAGAGTGTGTGTTTCACCGTTTATTCTGTCTCCAGTTCCATGTATTTCTGACAGTTCCATTGCACTGCTGACACTTAGGATGCTTTTCCTCCCAGGAGGAATACCAGAGGGAGATTTAACCGGGAGGCCCACCCCTCAGGATAGGGGAGAGGGAGTGAGGGACTGAGATATCCCAGGTTAGGGGTAGCCCCTGTGACCTTTTGTTTCAGTAAACAGATCACAAACAGGGCTCTTCCCTTCCTGACCTTCCCCACCCAACCAGGGCTCTCTTCTACACATCAACGCCTCTCCTACTGGCAAGTGGCAAGAAATACTATGTGACAGGATGGTTGCCATGGCAACTCTCATTTCCAGTTAAACAACCGGGCACTGATGAAAGGGGTCTCGTTTGCTTTGGTTAAAGGGTTTTTGAGAAGGGTGTGGGGCTCCTTCGTTCCTTTCTTTCTTCCTTCCTTTCTTTCTGCTGCCTTTCTTACTCCTTGACTTTTGTCTTTGTGTGTGTGTGTGTGTGTGTGTGTGTGTGTGTGTGTGTGTGTGTGTGAAAAGAGAGAGAGAAAGAGGCATGAAGTAGAGGCTCTGATGAGCCAGGACTGCTCAGTCTCTGGAGAAGAGCAAGGTAGGATCAGGCTGGACCCGAGGGAGGCAGATGGGGTTCTGAGGCTCAGAGAAGAGAATGTGCCTCACATCCCAGCATCCACGGTTTTCTCCCAGACCTACCTGCTCATGCCCATGTTCTGTCAGAGGAACGAAGGACCTGTTGGGGGAAGAAATGGGCTGGTGGAGGACCCTGGGTCCCAACAGGTGGTTGGGTAATTAAGTGAGCTTTATGCACACAACACTGTTTTGCCCGATGTAATTGCAGTTTCCATATAAATAATTCACGGGAAATTATTAGAGTGAGGACATTGCCCGCCTCTTCATAATTTGCTTAACCGAAATAGGCCCTTTCATCATGCACGTTGATTTGCCTTAAGACCACGCACTCAGCATCCTTCATAGGGCTGCTCCTCTGAAAAGGAGAATGCAGAATTTAATTAAGTTATGCAAATCGGGCATCCCCTGCCTGGGGAAAGGCAGGGTGTTTGCCCACATGGCTGTGGGGTGGCACAGGAAAGGGGAGGTGGAGCCAAGGTGTGCCCCAGGGGGTGGGCAGCTGTTTGGGGAGGAACTAGACTGCTCCCTCCCATAATAAAAACAGCATAGGATAAATGAGGGTTCAGGTCTGGACTCTATGGGTGGCACAGAGCAGACCCCAGGGATTAGACCTCCTGATTGGTTGTTGTATCTTTGGAGAAGTTTGTAACCACTGTCAGGATCCTACCGTGTAAAATGAGGATAATTAAAGGCACTGAATTGGGGCTGAGGGGGCAGGTCCACGTGGGCACTTGTGTACTATGTTTCATGTGGTCCTAGCTCTAGGGAATCTGAGAAGCACCGGCCATCCTGTGATTGTCATCGTTTCCCTTATAGTTTTTCTTACTGTTCTTATGTAACAATACTGAATTCTCTGATTCACGTTTTCATTGTCTTTCATGGAAGTTTCTAGCCATCCTGCCTTCCTACCACAAGGAGGATCAAATGTACAATTTCCTCCATAAATTGATCCATGATTTGGGGAAGAAATGAATTAGGGGAGAAAGCCTTGCATTTTAAAGCTGTAATAATGAAAGTTCAAATCCCAGGCCCATTGCTTGAATACTGTCATAGGCAAGTCAATTACCTTTATGACCCTTGAGGGCATTTTGCCTAGAGGAGGATGAGTGTTCTTTGCTTGGAATGGTTGGGAGGAACTTCTCTAAAACACTGGACAGATGCCTGCTTTGTGGTTTATGATCTACAAAAAGGCAGAGCTCTGCCAGTGACTCCAGTGCATGCCTTAGCCTCTTCTCTAGACCCTTCCTTTACCATGGCCCTTCCTCTCCCTCCTTCATACCATCCATAAAAATATTGTCTTTTTGTTTCCTTTTCTCATTTCTGGGACAAAGAACCTGCACATCAGAACTTAGAGGGAGAAGAATGTATTTTAATTCAGTTGACAGCAGGGGAAACATAGTGGCTTCTGTCTGTGAACAGGGGGTGGGATATCTGGTTTGCTCATGTCTTGGTTGTCAATCAGTAAGTAGAGGGTTCCACTAGAACCGGAGCCAGGTTGTGACCTATAAACTTGGTCCTTATAACCCTACATCCGGCAGCAGAGATCCAGTCTAAAAGGTTCTATAACATCAGAAAACAGATCCACTTGCTGGGGACCAAGCGTTAAAAGCATAGGAACCTGTGAGGGACCGTTCTTATTCCAACAATAACAGTGACCATAGCATCCAATCAGACATCTACATTGAGGGATAAGTAACTGATGACTTTAAAGCTTTTTTCCCTTCAAGGGGACTGACATTATTTCAAAGGATTCAAGGGAATAAGAATGCTTAATTTCTTAATACCCAAAGGCTTGCTAATAGAGGTACTCTACAGACCAGCCATCAAGTCAGAGGTTCTCCTTAATCTTTCTTAGAAATATGATCCTTAGACTTTACTAGACACTAATGGGTTCTTTACAAAGGAAGCTCAGTTTGGGAATTTGTTTAATGGCAGGTTTCATCTCTCTCTTTCTCTCTCCCCCTTCTTTCTCCCTCCCTCTGTCTATGTGTTTCTCTTTCTATTTCCCCATGGCTGGCCATGTCTCTCTCGCCTTCTCTCTTCCTTCCTCCTTATGTCTCTCAACCATTTTCACAGAGCCAGTTGTCTCATTCATTAAATAAATCTCTATTGATCACCTACTATATATAGGATAACTTGTAAATCATTTGGGTTTACTTTGGCCGATAAGGTTCTTGCCCTAATTGAACTTAAAAACTTGTAGGCGCAGGTCTTAAAGCAAAAGGTAACACCTCTAAGCATATAGCACTATACTCAGTAAGGCCTGTGAGGGAATGATGAGGGGAGACAGGATAATAATGGGGGTTGTTTACATAGCAAACATTCTCCAGCAGGATTAGGAGTGACGTCATCAAAGGGAGATAGGCAGTGTATTCTGGGCAGTGGAAATAAGTGTATAAGGCTTGGGGTCAGGAAGAGGATTGATGCCCTTGAGGAGTTGGATGGACATTATGCTAACTTCATCCAGTAGCTGGGCACAGCAGAAGGTCTCAATAAATGTTGGGGTACCTCATGGCCCAGAAAAGTTGATTCAAAAATTAACTACCACACTCACTAAGGGGATATGACAAGGATGATACAGCACTGAAGTTGGGGATAGTCAGGAGCCATTGCCTCTCCCCATCCCTTAGGTTCATGAGGCTGAGAAGGAAGCAGTGACCAGACCATCTAGTAAGGGTTAGGAGGCAGGGGGTCAGGACAAGGATAAGTCATCTTGAGCAGAGATACAGATAAAACTCTCAGAAGTTGTCCTTTGGTACTAAAACCAAAGATGTTCAGTTCATCCCAGAAGAAGGGAAGAACAGGACTGCCTATAAGGGGACTCATTGTCAGACAGATGTTTGCTTCCAGCTCTAATTGTTCATTCCTGAATTAGCCGCTGATATCTAGTGTCCTCACCTACAGTGGGATGTGCTTTGTGTTTCTTCTTGGGGCACTCCATGACTCTAGTCATGATTCTCTGGATTCTAAGAGGCTGACTTTTTGGGGCTGTGACTTAGTCAGCTCTTAATCCCTGTGACAACGTACTGAGAAAAATCATCTCGAAAGGATGAAAAGTTTAATTGGGTTTGTGGTTTTTCAGCCCAGGGTCACTTGATCTAGTTCCTCTGGGTCTGTGGAACCACAGTGCTTGATGGAAACGAAGGAGTGTGTGGAGGAGAACTGCTCAGTTCATGGTGGCAGGAAAGCCAAGACGGGAATAGGGAAGGTTCTCATATCCCTCTCAAGGGCAGGCCTCCAGTATCCCTCAACAATACCAACCACTGGGGACCAAGTCTTCAACACATGGTGTTTGGAGGGACATTGAAGACCCACACCACAATAGACTACATTAAAAGGATAAGATACCCAACAGTAGATCTTCTCCCTTCCGGCTTGACTGAAGTAAAGGATCAAGAAAGCCTAGAAAGGCCAAAAGGTTAAGGCATACATTTCTCCTGCTCCCTCAGTGCTGGGCCGTGAGTGGGCCGCCTCCCTCTCTAAACGGCTATACTCCAGTTTCCCTTGTGATACAGATCCCGAGTCCAAGTTCTGGGCACTACTGCCTCCCAGTCTCACCTGCGGTCACTAATCCTACAGTTCCGTATCAGCCTTGTCATGTCTTCTGAATTCTGCCCATGTATTTGAAGAGTTCCCTCAGTTAGCATGATGATTAATTTCATATGTCAACTTGAACGGGCCACGAGGTACTCTAATATTTGTCCAGACATTTTGGTGTGTCCTGTCTCTAGATGAGGTTAGCATTTGATTTAGTGTGCAGTAAAGATTATTCTCCCTAACGAGCCATGTGCTATTCAACCAAGAGATCGGATGAGGAAGAACAAATGCTTGACCATCCTGAGTTAGACATGAGCCTTCTACCGTCAGACTGGAACTTACCCCACTGATTTTCTGTTTCTTCAGCTCGCCAACTTAAGGACTTGTAAGCCGCTCACTTCGTGGGAGAGAGACAGAGAGAGGCTCTGATGCTTCATATTGATTGCCAGCTTGACAGCACGTAGAGTCATCTGGGATGGGAGTCTCTAGGCATGCCTCTTAGGGAGTTTCCAGATTAGGTTAATGGAGGTGGGCGGGGAATAGTTCACCCTGCATGTGAGTGGTACCATTCCATGGGAAGAGATCCCAGGCTGAATAAAAAGAATGCAAGCTCAGCACCAATATTCATCTCTCCCTGATTCCTGACTACAGAGGCAAAGTGACCAACTGCCTCCCTGCCATGATGGATTTTGCAATCAAACTGTGAACCAAAATCAACACTTCCTTCAGTTGCTTTTCCTATGTGTTTTCTGACAGCCATGAGAAAAGTGTTAATACAGGTACCTGGGACAAGATGCAGCACCCAAGGACATGTCCTTGGGGATCTTCTTGCTGTACCTAGATGTGGAAGTTTCCATTGCTTCCCAATGCTGTCACATCATGAGTCCATCAAGGGAAAAATCCATGGATTAGGTCACACAGCATCCCCACTCCCTTAAAACAGGAATCTCTCTTTCAATGACTGGATCTACCAACTGGAACCAATCCCAACTCTTTTTTTTTTTTTTCCTGAGAGCACCTCCTATTCAGACCATCTTAGAACCTCTCAGCTTCGATAACCGTGTGGGCCAACCTCCTCCCTACCCCTACCCCTGCCTTTTCCCTACACACCAGCCTTGATTGGAAAATTAGTACCAGGAAAAGGAAAGAGACGAAACAATTATCTCCATTACGGCTCCTGTACCTCTCCACAAATGCCTTTACCTTTCACCTCATTAAAACTTAATCGACATACAATAAACTGAACATATTTAAAGTGTATCATATGATGAGTTTTGACATATGTGTGTTCAAGATAATGAGCATATCCATCATCCCCCAAAGTTTCTTTGTGCCCTCCCCCTTTGAAATCCTTGGCTCCTGCTCCCCGCCCCCAGTCCCTAGGCAACCAGATCTGCTTTCTGTCACTACGGGCTCATTTGCATTTCCTACAATTATATAAATGGAAGCATCCAGTATTATGCGCTCTGTTTGCTTGTCTTCTTTCACTCAGCATAATTATTTTGAGCTCCATCTGTGTCGTAGTATGTATCGATAGTTCACTCCTTCTCACTTGATGATATTTTGTTACATGAATATCCTGCGATTTGTTTATCCGTTCACCAGTTGATGGACACATGATATTTCCAGGCTTTTTTTTTCCTTTACTATTCTAATTCATGTTGCTAAGAGCATTTAGGTGAAAGTCTAGACCTGCCTATTCTCTCCCTCTTCCTGTGTACACTCCTCAAAGAGGAATGGTTGGATCACATTCTAGGTAGTTGTTTAACTTTTTGAAAAGGTGCCATACTGCCTTCTAAATTAGTCGTACCATTTTACATTACCCAGCAGTGTATGAGGATTCCAATTGATTCACAGTCTTGGCAGCACTTGGTACGTTCAGGCTGCTTAACTTTAGCCATTCCAAGAGATGCACACCAATATGCCTGGTAGTATCCATTTGCATTTCCCTAATGAAGAACAATGTTAAATATCTGTCATATGCTTTTTTTGTGATGTACCTTCTATGGTAAAGCCAGATTTCTTAAAACTCAATTTAAAATTAAATTGTTTATGCTCTTATTATTGTTTTGAGTGGTATTTACACATTGCAGATATAAATCTTTCATGAAATGTAGTTTAGGAATGTTTTGAACTGGGGAGATGGCTGAGTGTATAAATGTTTGCCATGCAAGTGTGAGAAGCAGAGTTTGAACCCTCAGAATCCACATCAATCTGGATGGAGTAGCACACATGGCTATAATTCCTGCACTCCTACAGAGAGATAGAAGGTGGAGCTAGAGGAATTCCTGCCAGATCACAGGCCAGCTAGCCTGGCATGCAAGGTGGGGAAAATAGGAGGGGCACTGGCGAGACCCTCTTCCAAACAAGGTGGAAGACAAGACCGATTCCCAAGGTTGTTCTCTGACTTATATTTATGGGGTAGGTATGCACATGCTTGAATTCTCCCACACATGCATATACACCTATTATACACATGTACAAAGATAAATAATAATAAAAATAATATTTTCTTGGTCTATGGCTCCTCCCTTCATTCTCCTTTTCAACTTCTTTGAAAAGTGTACATTTTAAATATTGGTGAAATCCAATCTACCAATTTGTTCTTTAGTGCCCTTGCAGCTAAGAAATCTTTTCCTTTGCCATAAGGGTCAGACCACAACCCTTGTTTATGTCAGTTGGCCATATGCAGTGATTGGTCCATTCTATCAAAGTCTGTGAAGCATACTCTATGATGTTTGCACAACAAAAAAATTAATGGGGATAATTTTTCAGAGCTTAAGCTTCGGCTGTGGTTGTGGATTTGTCCACCACTCTGTGTATTTCTGCCCCTCCCTTGGCATAGATACCTGGGATTGTATCTTACTGAATCAGTCCCTCTTTTAACTATGTAATAACATTAAAGCCATTCCTGGTAATATATTTCTGTGTGTATGCTGGAGCCTACTTTCCCTGATATAATGTAACCTTCAGAGTACTCTTCCTTTTTAGTAGCTTTATTGGGCTTCGTTATATACAGGGTAACTTCTAGAAGTATTAAATTTTGTTGGTAAGTGTTGTGGTCTGTATATAAAGTGTCTCCACAAAAGGCTCGGATGTTTGAAGACTTAGCCCTTGGCTCAAGCACTGTCCAGAGGTAGGACTTTACGGAAGCTATTGGATAATAAAGCTTTGCCTTCATCCAGGACTAATCCATTGATGAGTTCGTAATTTGATGACATCATTGGGAACTTATGCAGCATTAGGAGAAAAAGCATGTAGGTCACTGTGATAGCCTGTGAAGGATATATATCTTGTTCCACGTCCCTTCCTGTTGTCCATCCCCCTGTCTCTGCTCCCTGGCCACCATGAGCATGAGGTGAGCAGTGTGCCTTCCCACAATGAAGGACTGATCCTTCTGAAATAAAGAGCCAGGGTAAACTTTTCTCCTTTATTCAATTTCTATCAGATGTTTGCCACAGAGATGAACATTCAGACCAACAGAATTTTGCATGCTCTTTAAGTAATTGTTTAAAATATCATGCACAGAATCACTCAAAATTTGTACTGTGGCATGTAACCATCCAGTTGTGAGTCATTTACTTGAAAAGATTGACCTCTCTCTAGTGAATGGTTTCTACAGAATTGTCCAAACGGTCCTGTTTCTGGACTCTGTCTTGTATCGATTCATTTATTAAGCATTTCTAACCGGACCTCAGCTTTTCATCACTGTACCTTTATAACTCTGAAGCGAAGATGGTGTTAAGCCTCTAGGTTTGCCCTCTTCAAAGTTCTGTTTTTCGGAGTTTATTCATTTGTTTGTATTTTCACCAAATTTAAAAAAACAATTTCTATTAAGCAGCATGGTCCAGCCTTGTCTGGTGCTGCATGCTTTAATCCTAAACCTAGCAGCTAAGGAAAGGACGAAGGGGATGTGAAGGCAGTTGGGCTAGTGTCAAAGCCCTGAATCTGGAACACTGATTCATATTATGTTGAATCTAAAATTGGCATTTTTACATCAGAGAGTCTTCCAAGTCATGAAAGAGTACCTATTACTAGTTGTTAGGCTGTTTAAGTCTTCATCCCAACAATATTTTCGGCTCTCTGCTGTATGTATCTTTCAAATATCTCACACTGCTGATAACATCATAAATGCTAGCTTTCATAATTGTTATCTTGATTACATATTTTGGTATTTAAAAATCTTTGGAATTCTCAGATTTTATGTATGTATTTCTACTTTGGTGAACATATTTGTTAGTTCTGACAGCTTTTCAGAGATTCTATTGTACTTTTAATCCATGAATAACCATGTTGTCTTCGAATAAACACAGTTGCTTGCTCTTTTCCATTCCCCACTCCTTTTAAAATTTTTCTTACTGCTAGAACTCACAGCACAGTGTCTTAACAGAAAGTGTAAACTTTGTTGTGTTATGGTTCATGTGAGGGCAAAGCATGACTTTTAAAAAATACATAAATACCCTTTTTGGGTCAAGGAATATTCTCTTCTACCCATACTTTGGTCTGAACTTATGTTTCAAATGGATGATGGATTTTGCCAAATACTTTACTGGCATTGAGAACATGTGTGGTTTCTTAAAAATATGTTCATACATTAAATGACACTGGTAAAATTTGAATATTAAACCAACCTTGCATTCCTGGACTAAATCTCTTCTTACTCACCATAATTACCTGTTTTCATAGACGATTTAACATGTGCTAATTTTGTGTAGATCTCAATGGTAAATTTCAGCAATGGTATCGGTCTGTAACTTTCTGATAATATATCTGGGTTTTAGATGTGGAAGACAATGGTCGCATAGAATGAATTGTAATATTTTCTTGTCTTCAATTTTCCAGAAAAGAATGTAAATATTGATAATGTTTTGCAAAGCTATTCAGTAGAAAATTTGAATAAACCCTTTCTAATCTCGAAGGTTTTGCTTTTTGTTGGTTATTATAACAAGGTCTCACTACATAGTCTAGACTTCTCTTAAAGTCCCTATGTAATCCAAGGGTAGCCTTGAGAACATGGTTGTCCTGCCTTAACCTCCTAAGTGTTGGGATTCTGGTCCTATGACATGATGCTGATCTTGAAGTCTTTCACTTTCCACTTTAACTGCAGTTTCTTTAAGACATTGATGTCCAGATTCTTCCTTAAATTGAGAACTGGTGATTTTAATCTTCTAGCTTATTTCTTTTTCTAAGTTGTGTATTTATTGGCATGGTTATTGATAATGAGCCCTTACTCTTTAATGTGGAATCCATAGAGTTGCGATGTCTCTCATCATTTATATTTGTAGTTTATCTCTTCTTTTTATTTCTGATACGCCTGGTTAAAGATTTAATTTATCAATTTTATTGATAATCTCAAAGAATCACATTTTGGTTTTATTGATTTTCTTTATTGTTTTTCTGGTATTGATTTCTGTTATGATATTTATGAGTGACTTTTCTTCTTCTGATTTGCTCAGATTTCATTTATATTTTAACTTTCTTAAGGTGGAGGTTGAGTTCTTTGAGTTTTAATAATTCCCCCTCCCTTCTTTCCTGGTGGCGGCTTTTAGTGCACAATACCTCTTCTCTACTAAGTGCTGCATTTGTGGCTTCCTACAATTTTAGTTAAGTTATATCATGTTCTCTTTTTAATCTACCCAAGAGAACTTTATAGTTTTCATTTTGAATTCTCCCCAATTTGTAGGTTATTTGTTTACTGAGTGTTTGGGTATTTTTCAGAGGTACTTCTATTAATTTTTGATTTAACACAAAGAGTATATGGATGACTTGAACTCTTTCATATAAACTGACTTGTTTGTGACACAATGTTTGCCCCTTCTTATGAAAGAGTCTTCGTGCCTTTGAAACAAGTTTCTCTATAGTATGCCAAATATTGCTGGGTAGAGTGATCAGTAGTGTTCATTGGGTCAATTTGTTTGATAGCACGATTCAGATGTTCTTCATATTTCCTGCCTACTGATAAAGGAGTATAGCCAACCACTGGAGGGCGTTATTCCAGCCAGAAAGGACTCACACACATGGCCTGTGTCCCATACAAACATAATGGAGGTGAGAAATTCATAGTGATGTAGCCATCAGAGTGTAATTTGCTATTCACACACTGGTGGTGATGCTTGTAACAGCAAACCTACTGTGCTGACAAGCACATACAAGTCTAGCAAACACAGTTATTTATAGTATATTCTAGTAATGAGAATAAATGATATATTGCTGGCTTGTGTGTTTGCTGTATTATACCTTTTATCATTATTTTAGAGTGTATACATCCTATTTATAGAAGCATTTGCTGGAAATAGCAAGTTGCCGCATGGGTAGCAGCAGTCTCATGAGCTCATCTTCCCAGCATCTCTTGATTGTACCAAGTAAGCACACAGAGTGACTGGCACCTACTACCTAGGTTCTGTGAGCAGACTCCATGTTTGCACAGTGACAGAGTTGTCCATTGTTTCTCTGTCTACAAATCCGAAAGTGTCTCCTGAGTGTATCTTAATCTTGATTTGTCCTTCATTCCTGATAGTTCTGTTTTTACTTTAAGTTATGTAAAACTTTGTCATTAGCTATATAAACACTTAGGTTTATAAGCCCTTTTAGCAACAATCAACTCTCTTTTCATTATAAAGCAATATTTATTTAAAGGAAAACTCATGATGGCTTTGTGGTGGAAATGACTTTGTCTGATATAATCACCACTCCTGCTTTCTCTCTTTCTTTTTCATGGAGAAGATTGTACCGAATAAATTCCACTTCACATGTGGAATTCAATGGGTTCTAGTGTAAGAGTTGAAGAGCTAATGCTGTAATTTAATCATAGGACATTTTTTTAATCACCCCTGAAGGAAGACCATGCACGTCCGCAGCTACCCTAGCCACTTCTCCCCACCTTCTTTTATAAACTGCCCTCTTCACCTTTTACTGATTTTATAGTCATGCCTATTCTAGAAATTTCCTATAAGCGGAATCATATGTTATGTGCTCTTTGTATTTGAGAGCCTTAAGACTATTTTCAGTTACACATTCTATTCAAGTACAACTACAATTATCCACAAATTCATAGACATTTTAACAAGGTATACAGAGATCCCATATCTCCTTTAACCAGCTTTCCCTATCTTGCAAAGTTTGAGTACACAGTCACACTAAAGCCACAGGTCATTTTCACCACCAGTAGGATACCTCATGACATCTTTTTATATTTTCCTCTTGTCTCCACCTTCTTAACATTTGGCAACCGAAAATCTTGCCTGCTTTTCTAAAATCTTATTCTTTTGAAAATGAAACTATGAGATTGGGAAAAGATCTTTACCAATCCTACAACTGATAGAGGGCTTATATCCAAAATATGCAAAGAACTCACGGAGTTAGACTGCAGGGAGACAAATAACCCTATTAAAAATGGGGTTCAGAGCTAAACAAAGAATTCACAGTTGAGGAATGCTAAATGGCCGAGAAGCACTTAAAGAGATGTTCAACATCTTTAGTCATAAGGGAAATGCAAATCAAAACAACCCTGAGATTTCACCTCACACCAGTGAGAATGGCTAAGATCAAAAACTCTGGTGACAGCAGATGCTGGTGAGGATGTGGAGAAAGAGGAACACATTGTTGGTTGGGATTTCAGACTAGTACAATCATTCTGGAAATCAGTCTGGAGGTTCCTCAGAAAATTGGGCATTGTATTACCTGAGGACCCAGCTCTCTTGGGCATATACCCAAAAGATGCTCCAACATATAACAAAGACACATGCTCCACTATGTTCATAGCAGCCTTATTTGTAATAGCCAGAAGCTGGAAAGAACACAGATGCCCTTCAACAGAGGAATGGATACAGAAAATGTGGTACATCTACACAATGGAATACTACTCTGCTATCAAAAACAATGACTTTGTGAAATTCATAGGCAAATGGATGGAACTGGAAAATATCATCCTGAGTGAGGTAACCCAATCACAGAAAAACACACATGGTATGCACTCATTGATAAGTGGATATTAGCCCAAATGCTCGAATTACCCTAGATGCACAGAACACATGAAACTCAAGAAAGATGATCAAAATGTGAATGTTTCACTCCTTCTTTAAAGGGGGAACAAGAATACCCTTGGGAGGGAATAGGGAGGCAAAGTTTAGAACAGAGGCTGAAGGAACATCCATTCAGAGCCTGCCCCACATGTGGCCCATACATATACAGCCACCAAACTAGATAAGATGGATGAAGCAAAGAAGTGCAGGCTGACAGGAATCGATGTAGATCTCTCCTGAGAGACACAGCCAGAATACAGCAAATACATAGGCGAATGCCATCATTAAACCACTGAACTGAGAACGGGACACCTGTTAAGGAATCAGAGAAAGGACTGGAAGAGCTTGAAGGGGCTCGAGACCCCATATGAACAACAATGCCAAGCAACCAGAGCTTCCAGGGACTAAGCCACTACCCAAAGACTGTACATGGACTGACCCTGGGCTCCAACTGCATAGGTAGCAAAAAATAGCCTAGTAAGGGCACCAGTGGAAGGGGAAGACCTTGGCAGTAATGGGGGGAGGATGGGGAGGGGAACACCCATAGAGAAGGGGAGGGAGAGGGGCTAGGGGGATGTTGGCCTGGAAACCAGGAAAGGTAATAACAATTGAAATGTAAATAAGAAATATCCAATATAATAAAGATGTAGAAAAAAAAAAGAAATTGAATGTATGAATAGGGTTGGCTCTTTTTGGCCTAGCACGGTGATCTGGAAACAGATGCAGTCGTTGCACGTGAGAATGGTTCTGTACCTCTTCATTACTGAGTAATATTCTGCAGTATGGGTGTGTCATGGTCGGTTCAACATTCACACACCGAGCACTTGGTCAGTGATTCCTTTCAGCTACTATGAGTATAGTTGCTACAAACACTCACCAGTCAGGCTTTGTGTGAACCTAAGTCTTCATTCCTGTTAAATAGATCCTTTAATAAACCAATAGCTCAGTTGTACAGTAATAACAGGCTAGTTTTCCACAAAACTGCTGACTAGTTTTCCAGAGTGTCTGTGTCGTGTGGCACCTGTAGCTGTACCTGGTCCAGTTTCTCTAAACCCTCAGTAGTGTTTACATTGCCTCTGCTCTTTTAATTTTAGCTTTTCTGATGGGTGTGCCATGATATTTCACTGCGATTTAATTTGCATTTCCCTAAAGGGTAATGATGATGGACGTTTTCTCATGTGCCTACTTTAACCATCTGTCTATCCTTGTCGGTGAAATGCCTCTTCATGTTTGTCCATTTTCTAATTGGATTTTTTTTTAACTAAAATTTGAGGCTCCCCCACCTCCCCTGATACTCTAGATGGAGACCTTTGCTGCACACACAGTTGGAAAACATGGCCTCTCGCTGGCAGCTTGTCTCCTTAACATTCTCACAAGGCACAAAGTCTTTTACAGAAGCAGAAATCTCCATTTTAATAAAGTCTAATTTATCATTCTCCCCCTTTCAATGTGGCTTTGATTTCAGGTCTAAGAACTCTACAGCTAACTCTAGATTTTCTCCTTTCATTAATTTGTTTTGTTTTTGAGCCAGGGTCTCGCACTCTGTGGCTAGCCTGGGACTCATTATATAGCCCAGGTTGGCCTCTGCCTTGCACCAATCCTTCCTCAGTCTCCTGTTTGTTGGGATTGCAGATATGAACTACAACAAACGGCTTGGAATGTTTCTTCAATATAGATACAGTTTCAAATTTGACATTTAATGCTGTAATCCATTTCAGTCATTTTCCGTTCGAAGCATGAGATTTCGGGTTGGGTTCTTTTTGTTTGCCTATAGATGTCCAATCACTTCAACACCCTTTGTTGAAGAGGCGATTTTTCCCTCCATTGAATTACTTTTGCACCTTTGTCATAAGTCAATTCAGCATATTTGTGTGGCTCTATTCTATCCTATTTATCTATCTATCTGCCAATACCACACTGTCTCAATTATTGCAACTATATTAGTCTAGAAATCAAGCAGGCAGTTCCTTACACTCTGCTCTTTTTCAAAATCCATTTACCTATTTCCATTCCTGTGTCTTTTCATATGAAGTTTAGAACTTCTATATTTATAGAGCATGTGGTTGAGAGTTTGATAGTCTTGCTGCTAAAATTCTCAGTTAATTTTGGGTGATAACATCATTTGCTCAAGCCTGCTAAGTCTTCTAACCCATGGACACCAGTGTCTGGTTATTTTCATCTTATCAGTTTTAATGTTGAGTAGCTTTAAGCAGGAAAGTATTATATATGTTGTCATTCATATTGAACACCCAAGTATTTTTTTGAACATTGAGTTTGATTAGTATTGTATTTTAGTAGGACAGTGCACACCTAGAAACCTCAGTGCTCAGTGGGCAGAGACAAGAGGCATGCAGAACATTTGAGGACAGGGTTTTGTAGCAAATTCCAGGCCAGCCAGAGTTTTGTAGCAAGATCCTCTTTCAAAAGAGAACGAAACAAAATAACAACCCAACAACATGGTACTGTATTATAAATTTTGACTTTATTGCTAGCATATGCAAATATTATTAATTCGTGTATATTTATCATGTACTCAACAATCTTGCTAACTGTACTACTTAGTTCTAGAAGTCTCTGGTAGGGATTCATGCATAGACAGTGATTTCATGTATAAATAGGGATGGTTTTATTCCTTGCTGTCTGTTTCCCACATGTTTTAATTCCTTTTCTTACCTTTTCAACACACACACATATGCACCCAGACTGGTACTGCTGAGAGAAGAACTTCAAACAGCACACTCGTGCCTGAGGACTTCAACATCCCGCTTGCAAAAATTGATGAGATATATTGCTAATGATGGATCAAAATAATGGAGATCATTGTAGGTCCTGTATGATTTAAAAGTACGAGAAGCTGTAACAATTTTACAGCCATCAATTCACAACTTTGATTCAGAAAATTTTTAAGGAAACAGACTACCACAGAAGACTCAGTATGAAGTCTGCTAAGAAAATAAAATTTGCAATAAAATATTTGAAAAAAATTAAAGAAATTTACCAAATACATGAAACATTTGTACCAATTCTATGTACTCTTGTCTAGAAGATAGAATAGGAGAGCATCCTCTACATAGTTTATGAAATGGCTCTGATACTGCACTAGAGAAGATAGAACGAAACAAAGTCACAAACTAATGATGTTTGCGTATAGATACAAAATTTAAAAATATACATTATCAAGTAAGTTTAGCAATATATGGAGCTTATTATGATGCTGTGACTAAGTGATATCTATCCCAAGAATCTGAAGTTTGTTCAAAATTCAAAAAAGTAATCAATGTAATTAATCTTATTAACAATCTTAGGACAAAATCTCCTACAACCATATTAATCAAGGCAGACAAAGCTTAATGCCAGTTCATAGCAGAAAGTACAAAATAAAATCTTAGTGAAATTTCAGTAGAGAACTTCCCAAACTACATAAAGAATAAACTAAGTTAATGATCTCCAGCTAACTACAGCATCGTGTTAGAGTGATAGCAATTGTTTGCTCAATGTGTTCACTTAACACAGTGCTGAAGTTCTAGCCATTGTAATAAGGCAAGAAAAGGATTTAAACCATGTGTAGCTTGGAAAGCAAAATCGAGTTGTTCCTGTTTATATGCCAAGTGGCTGTCTATGTAGAAATCCCAAGCCCACACCAGAGATTTTTGTAACTAATAAGTCCAATTAGTAAGATTATAGATCACATGATGAACATACATAATTCAATGATATTTGCATAGGCTAGAAACTAATGTAAGGAAATCAAAATTTATAATACAAGACCATGTTGGTGGGGTTGTGCTGTCTTGTTCTGTTTTGAGACAAGATCTTGCTGTGTAATCCTGGCCGCCCTAAAATTTGCTATATAAACCTATACTTAGCAGATTCCATATATATGTAATAAATCTGAAATATCACACACAGATGTATAGCCATTAACTCAATTATGTGGGTTATATTCCTTAGTATTGTTAAGAGTTTTCTTAGTGGATTAACCCTAGTATTACTAAATAATGCCCTTTTCTTTCTCCAGTAATATTTTTTTGTTTTGAAGTATAACACATATGGTATAATTTTCTCATATATATTTTCACTCTCTTGTTTTCAACTGCTTGAAGACAGTGTAGTCAGATAATATGTTTAAATCCTCTTTTTAACTTATATTTTTATATAATTTATATTTAATGTGATAATTATTATATCGATAATTTATTGTTTGATTTATGATTCCCGTCTAATATTATTTTGTGTGGATATATGATAGTGTGTGTTTATGGTATATGATGTGAGTGTGTATGTGTGTATGGTATGTATATAAGATGTGTGTATGTATATGATTCACATGTATATGATATACATGTGTATATGATTTGTGTACAGGGGGTGCATGTGTATGTGTGTTTATGTGTGTGTATAATGTACATATATGATGTGTGTATATGTATATGATTTGTATGTGTATATATGTATGTGTGTGTCTGATGTGTAAGTATATGTGGGTATGATATGTGTATGTATGTAAACATATGTGTGTATGAAGTGTGTATATGATGTATGTGTTTATGATGTATGTGTATATATGTGTGTATGATTATGTGTATGGTGTGTGTGGTGTGTGTACCATGACATACATGTGGAGGTCAGAAGATAACTTTGTGGAGTCTGTTCTCTCCTCTTCTCACATGGGGTCCAGAAACTTAGCTCAGGTTGTCAAGCATCTTTACCCATGAACCATCTCACCAGCCACTAATCTCATTTCTTTTTCACTGTGTTTATTTTCATAATTTCAATTGGGATTTAAAAAAACCTACATTCATATGTTAATATTTTGAGTGCATTAATTTATCAAGCTTTTCTAGTAAATTCTCTACATATCATACTTTGTATACACAGCTTATCACATTCTAAGACCACCAACCTCCCAATTCCCTCAATGCAGAGAACTTACCTCCTTCTATATCTCTTTGGCTTCTTTGGTTTGTAAAGTATGCTTCTTAAATTTGTCTTTCGCATGCCTTTAGAAAGACAGCCGACAATGTTACCATTTCTGCTTCAGCTGTCAGAGAGCCCAGGGCACCCAATGAAGCCGTTTTTCTGCTTGCTGCGTCCTTCCTGGTGTTCCAACCCCTTGCCCTCGCTTACCTCCCTTCTCCCTTAGCCGCTCTTTTAGGTTAGATACTGGCAGTGTCTTTACATAAAGAGCTCATCTATCTCCATCTTATCCGCGATGGGCCCTTTTGTCAGGTACAGAGTATGGGATCCCAGGTAACAGGCTTGGGGGTGAATCATTCTTTTCTTTCAGCACTTGGAAAATAGCGTGACTTCTTTGCGTCTCCGTGGCTTCAGCTGAGTGTTTTACCGTAATTTGAGCTATTTCTCCATTATAAGTGAGACATTGTTCTTTTCTGACTGTAATCTTCAGTTCAATCGCCACATGTGGTGGCGTAGACGTGATTGGATTTCTGTTGTTTGGGATTTTGTAGCTGTTCCAATGTGTAGGCTTGTGTCCCTGGACAAGTTTGGGGAGTTTTCAGTCATTATTCCTTGGAGTGTTCATCTCTCTCACTATTTCTTGAACCCTGGTGATATGAAAATGAGATATTTTGTTATAATTTCACAGGTCTCTGTGGCTATCCTCCTTTTCAGTAGTCTATAGTCTTGATTTTTCTTATTGTCCTATCTTATGAGCTGAAACTTTGTCACCGATTATGTTAAGGTTTTTAACAATTATTTTATCTTATGCACATATTTTTTTCCTGCGTTTTGTCTGCACCATATGCCATCTTCAGAGACCAGCACAGGGCATGATATATCCTGGAAGTGGAGTTATAGACTATTGTAAATTACCATGTTGATGCTGAGAATTGAACCCTGGTCCTCTGGAAGAGCAGCCGGTGCCTTTTAACACTGTGAGTTTCTGCAGCCCTGGGTTAAGATCTTTTGACACCTTTACTTAGCACAGTTTGCTTTTAAGAAGCATCATACCAGCAATACTAACAGTAGGACATTTTCATTTCTCTCTCCCAGTTCTATTTTAAAAGACAGGGACACGGGCCGTTCAGCCTGCTCTTGAGCTCACTATGCAGATGAAGATGATTGAAGATGGTCTTGAACTTCAAGTTCCTCTGTTTCTTCCTCCCAAGTGCTGGGAGCTGTGGCAAGTGCCGTCACACTGGGTTTATTTGGTGTTGAGAACCGAACCCAGGACTTTGTGCACACAAAGCAAGCACTGGACCAACTGAGCTTCATTCCGGCCTCTCCTTGTTCTTTCTGTGCTATTTTTTTCATGTTACCTCTTCTATCAATTCTGCACTGCCTGATTATTTGCGTTTAGCCATTTACATAATAAAGATGGTATTGCGTTCAATACCATCCAGGTATGAATGGTTAGGGAAAGAGCCTTTCCATGTCTACATAGCTATCATTTTCAGATTTTCTTCATTTCTTTGCACAGATTTCATTTTCCCTCTGATGTCTGGAAGATATCCCTTCCACATTCAGTACGTTTTAGAGTGTGGGTTTGCTAATATTAATCATTTCATCTTTTCAAATCCCTGACTATCTTTACACTGCCTTTGTTCTTAAGTTATTTTTACTGGATGCAAAATTCTCCTTGACTATTTTTTCTTTCAATACGTTGCTTTAAGGCACTGCTCTGTGATCGTCTCCTTTGCAGAGGGTATTGGCTACTTTTCTTGTTGATGCAGTAAAATACCCTGATGAAAGCAACTTAAGGACAAAGGGTTAGTTTGAGTTCTCACTTCAGGGATCTGGTTCATCACAATGGGAAAGTCATTATATCAGCAATATGCCTCCAATCAGAAGGCAGGAAGGAGTGCTGCTCAGCTCACTTCCTCCTTTTTATTCAGGCGACGACTGCAGCCTAGGGAATGGTGCTGCCCATGGTAAGAGTGGTCCTTCCCACCTTACAGTCTGATCTAGATAATCCCTCACAAGAGTATCAGAAGCTTGTCACCTTGATGATTCTAGAGCCTACCAAGCAGCAATCAGGGCTAACCATCACAGACATTCTAAGCAGACATTTGATATCCTTTTCTTTATTCTTCTGCACATTATCTATCTTTCTTAGGTGGTATGAAGATTTTCCTCTTTATGTTTTTAGCTTCCTTTTTGAATAGTTCAATGCTGGTATGCCTTATAATTGATGTCATAATTTTTATGCTTAGAGCTCACAGAGCTTCTTAGAAATGTCAACTTACAGTTTGTATCAAATAGGTAAGTGTTGACCAATATTCAAATACATTTTCTACCTTTCCTCCCATGTAGACTGTATTGCTTATGTATTAAGGTGTTTGAAGACATCCTACACCTCATTGAAATGTGTTCATTTTGAACGTACTGTTCTTTCTGATTCATTTTGCTTTCTCTCTGTTTTTTTTCTGACTTCAGATTCACTGATCTTTCCTTCTACCATGTTTAATCTGCCATGAATCTTAACTTGTGTATATGCCATTTTACATAACATAGTTTTCATCTCTAGAATTTTAAGCTATTCCCTTTTTGTGTTTTTTCCATCTTTGCTTTTTCAGTACATAAAATGCACTCATAACAACTGGATTGATATCATGTGTTGATTCTGATCACCATGTCAGTTCTGAATCGATTGAAATCGATTAACTTTGTCACCCATTAGATTATATTTTTTCTACTTTGACTGTTTGGTGCTTTTTTAGTGGATACCAGAATTGTAAGTTGTTTTCTTTTTATTGAGTGTAGGATACTGTTTAATCCATTCCATGCTACTTCATCAACAAATAACAAATCACTGTGAGTAGTTATTCTATAAATGCAATGATCAGCATTCCCCCTGATACAGTGGTAAGAGTTATAGATACCTAAGACCATGTGTATGTGTGGCCTGGCTTAGATTGGATGGTCAGGAAAGTTCTTCCTGGAAAGGTGGCATTGAGTGTGAATCTGGCAGGCTGAATGGGGCCAGCTATATTGAGGTCCATTCTCTTTTTGGTTGGGCACCAAATGCCAACTCTTTCCCAAAACAGTAGGAGAAAAACAGGATGACAGAGACCAACAGGAAAAGAGGGAGCTTGCTTTCCAAGAAGACCCGTGCAGGTTAGAGTCAGGGAAGGGTTTTTCTAGTGGGAGCTGGGTGAGAAATACCTTGTTAGTCCAGCAGTACTAACAGCTGTCAACCTGAGACACCGAGGGTAGCTAAGGGAGCTGTCAGCACCACCCGGTGGATTGCAGGGAAGAGTGAGGCCTGGTGCGAGAGTAAACTGTCACTACCTGTTGAGATACATCTGCAGCACCGGGCCTAGACCTCAGGCTTGCGAGCTCAGCTAGACATTGCCCTTGCTAACCAGATTATTTGCCTGGGATCTTGGATCTAACCATCTAGTCAACGTCCTAAAAGCCCTCAAGTGTAACTAGCTTTGGAAGAAGGTCTAAACTCAGCCTGACTTCTTTGAGTCCAGAATAAAGAATGTGGGGCTGCACTGGGGTCATCTCACAACATGGTACTGAAGGGGAGACTGGCCGCCAGTACCACCGCACCATGGAAAGAGAAGGCTATGCCTCCAGCTCCAGACACCTGGTAGCCAACACTTGTCTTGTGATGTCAGACCAGCTAGGGAGTAGACCATTGAAGGCAAGAGCTGGCTTAGAAGTTCATGTCTTCCCTGGCATTTGCTTCTTCCCACATGGACTCAGTGTCCTGGGAACACAGAGTGGATAATCTATCTTCTGCCCTTTTGACTACAGGAACTGTGTATGCTACGGGTGAATTCACTAAGTCAGCACTGGCTTTGGGACCCAGAAATGTTTAGACACATTCAGTTACCTTGCTTAATGTCTAAAAACTGCTTACATAGAGGCAGCTACCTGGTGACTTAGCAAGACACTGGCCCAGGCCCACTGTGATCACTGCCACTTGCTTGCACAGAATAAATTAGGCAATGAACGAAGGGAGGGATAGGGAACCCATATTTGTACAAGTTAGCACAGAAACCAAGGGGGAGAGATACTGAGGAAACAAAGATGTGCCAGGTTGATGATCTACCTGGCAAGAGAATATAATCATGAATGATGGCGGAATAACTGCAGTCAGTAGATCTGTCAGAAAATATGAATGGAGACACACAGAAATCTTCATGGGAAGCAGAGAAAGATCTGGTATTGAGGCTGGAGGTACCAAGAGTTTAGAGAGGGGCTCACTGGGGAAGATCATGTCTATGAAGAAAGGAGACAGTGACAGGGTTCATTGAGGGATGGTTACAGGGCACTTTCTGGGAGGAAATACCATGTAGGAGCATGTCACATAGGGGGTGGGGTTGTCTGTGTGTCTTCTGGGGTTTCTGTGTAAGAAAGGAAGGGCTGCAGGAGGAGAGATACCACAGGGCAAAGGGTCAAGAAAAAATGCTACAGTTTGTATCTGAAGCATTTTTTAAAGGCCTATGCATTAGCTATATACTCTTTAAGACAGAATATTAAAGAGGTTGGGCCTAGAGAGAGTGTTTTTTGGGTGATTTAGAGTGTATCCTTTGAAGGGGATGATGGGACGTGTCCCTCCCTGGCTTTGGCTCCCTGTGGTGAAGTGAACGGCTTTTTTAAAATCCTTTGTTTAGAGTATCTTGTGCTTCCTGGTCTTAAATGAACCTTTTGTCTTTATAACTTGATTGTTGCTGGTTTGTTACCATTGTCAAAAGACACCTAACCCACCTAACTGGCTTCCTTGAAACAATGGGGCCCAGCCCTAGCCCTGATACAGCTACTATGGTGTCAAGTACAAACCTACCTCTCCTGGCTGGACGCCACCCTCCCAAAGCTCTCTTTCTTTTCTTCACATCTTTGTAGCTTCCATTTTCCAGAGGCTGGGGTCCTCTGTCCTTTCCTTCTTGTCCGTCCTTGTCTTCTGCTCTCTCACCTGTGCACGCTCTGCTGTTCCGGTGTGTGGATTTGTAGCTGCTCTCCAGAAGATGGTGAGACTTCCCTGACTCCAGCCTGTCCCCATTCCCTTGGTTTGTATTTCTGAATAATCTTACTTCTCCCTTGAGACCTAGTTCAACTTACCAGTTCTTCCAGGAAGCCTACCCTGGCTTCCCTAGTGTGAAGCAGCATCTACCTTCCTTAAGTTCCTGTGGGATTTGCAGTCCGTACATCTCTTCACACTTGACATTTAGCTCTCAGTTTTTCATTGGATAGTTGTGAGGCTGGAGGAGGAGTTTGCTGAACTAGTAAGATCTGTTTTCTTGTGCTTTGTTCTTTGTTTTTTAGTAAAACGATGCAGAGGGCTAATGTACTTGAATTCTATTGTGAGGATTAGAACAACCTGGTATATGAAATAGGGATAATGAACAGAGTCCAATAGGTCTCTCACAGAGAGCAATTCTGCTCACAGAATACATATGGTTTCCCTCTTCTATAAAATCTCCCTGGCACGAGGTACTATGCACTATGAAGGGTCAACTCTCATCTTCTGATGCCAGAGAGACCCAGACTGACCTCTCTGAGTGTCCAGGTCTATGTGGCTCTATACTAGCCAAGGCCAACACTTACTTTCCCTGACCAATGACAGGTGAACATTCTAACCCAGTGGCTCTCAACCTTCCTCATGCTGTTAAGTCCCTTTAACACAGTTTCTCGTGTTGTGCTAACCCTCACAACCATAAAACTATTCCATTGCTACTTCATAACTAATTTTCTACTGTTATGAATTGAAATGTAAATATCCAATATGCAGGATATATTCGTCCCCCAAAAGGGGTCACTACCCACAGGTTGACAATTGTAGCTCTAAACTCACTGGGAGCTGTTACAAAGTTGTGGATCAGGGCTACAGATCAGCCCTGAGCTCCTTAGAGCTCTCGGTCCCTGAGAATCAGTCCTGTCTTTCCAAGACTCTTAAGCAAGTCCTCAAGGACACTCCCACCCCCAGGGATTTGTTCCCCTTTTCTTGGTCACAAAGAGCCCTACTTTCCTAATGAGCTGTTAAGGAACTGCCAATTATGCATATAAATGAAGAGGCTGGAAACCATTACGGGTCCAGAAATGAGCTGAAAGGAGCAGCCTCCCTCAGCCTCCGGGTTTGCCTTGCTCTTGCTGAGAAAGCTGCTGAGGAGAATGGCGGGGACTGAGCACCGGCAGCAGCAGCTCCTACTTCCTTTCTTCTTCTCACATGGCTCTGTCTGCTCCGAGGTTTGTCCTTCGCTGTGCTGGATAGTTTTATGTCAGCCTGACTCAGCCTGGTATAATCTGAGAGGAGGGAACCTCAATTGAGACAATGTCTTCCCAGCTGTGAGACATTCTCTTAATAAGTGACTGAAGGGGAAGGGACGGCCCATTGTGGGTGGGGCCATCCCTGGGCTGGTGGTCCTGGGTTCTATGAGAAAGCAGGTTGAGCAAACCGTGAGGAGCAAGCTAGTGAGAAGCATCCCTTCATGGCCTCTGCATCCGCTCCTGCCTTCAGGTTCCTGCCCTGTTTGAGTTCTTGTCCTGACTTCCTTCAGTGATGAACAGAGATATAGAAGTAGAAGCCAAATAAAATAAACCATCGATTCCTCGATTTGCTTTTGGATCATGACATTTTGTGGCAGCAATAGGACACAGGGACACTCACAATCAGGTGAAAAGACAGAGGAATATCCATATGTTTAATATGTAACTTCATAAATGTCTGAGCTCTGTCATATATAACACACATTTGCAACTTAAGAACATGTGTGATACACATTCTTCTAGAAAATTATTTCTTGTTGACTTTTCTTTTATCCGGCTGTACATATGTCTCCTGTGGAAATCTAGGGCAAAAGTGGACCAATAAACTTTTAGTTAATTTCACTAAAAAGAAAGAGGAGGGTGAAGAAGACAATGAAGAGGAGAGCAGGAAACTTGCCTACAGGTTGAAGAATCACTAAGGGAACTCATCCCTTTCAGGTATTAGAAGACCATTGTAATGTTCCAGAGCAGCGAATCAACAGAAGAGTAAAAAGAGATTTATGCTATGATAATGAAAACTCCACACCATAGAGTCTCCCTGCCTGGGCCTCCTTTACTGTCTGTGGCCTCCTTTCCTACTCTGCAAAAGCTCTTTGTGTAGACCTATGAGTGGAGAGTCCTCCTGTTGCCTCATGACTGCTGAATCTTGAACCTTGAATAAGCCTGATTCCTTCCCACGAGCTCTCATCTTGGGAATATTGGCATTGAGTGAATAAGCCTGATTCCTTCCCACGAGCTCTCATCTTGGGAATATTGGCATTGAGTGAATAAGCCTGATTCCTTCCCACGAGCTCTCATCTTGGGAATATTGGCTTTGACTGGTGGGAAGCTCGCTCTAACGGTACTAAGCAAGCCTCGTGCCGAGTCTTTTTTTTGCATCCCTCCGTGAATAGATGGAGAAGCTTTTCCTTTTTAGTATTTGGTGGACATGAAGGTTTATGATCGACTTTAAGGTTGGATAAACTCTTTCTAGGGTTTATCCTTTCTTCAAAGGAAAATTCTTCTATCTTGATTTTGTAGATGCCTAGGGTAGCATGGCTTGAACCATGTCAGAGACAATCACAGCGCAGCTTGGATAGGGATCCAGAAAGTTGGGAAAGCATGTAAAAAACTCCAATAAGCCCTCGATCAATAGTGATGTCTTTCTAAAATAAAGTAGACCTCACAGTGAGCAAATATGTTCCTTTATCAAGGCTCATGGAGATTTTATGTGAGGAGAGAGACCTATAGTCCCCATTTTGCCAACAAAGAAACTGAGGCAAAGAGAAATTAGCTTGAGGTCACTAGCAGAGATGGGAGTCTCACTTTCATTATCTGAGTCTGGCGGTCCGGTCCTTTCCATTAGCCGTGCTGACTGCTAAGCCTTATTGTGTTTCCTCTCCCAAGGGATTTGCATTTTAATGGTGGCCAGAGGTTCTATGTTAATGCACAAAACTATGAATATCTAATTGTAGAATCTTAAAATACCACCTAGAGGGGTGGGGCTAAGTGGGCAAGGTCAGGTGTTGAGTAGGGAAAGAGGGAGTTGTTTTTTTTTTTTTCCCCAGCAAGGAGAGAGAGAGAGAAAAAAAAGTTCTGCTTTTGAAATCATGTTACAGAAGCAACAAATCTTTCTTCTAACCTGATTTGGAAGGAAGAAATCTCACCCAGGAAAAGGGAAGGCAAGGGAAGTGGGGGGCCTAAAGAACCATAGTTATGGGGTCTTTGGAATGTGGAAAGGACTTGGATAAACATTGAGGACTAGGGAGAGGCTCTGAAGACTGGTCTAAGCTAGAACTGAGGACACTTGGAGGGTGATGCTCTTGCTGACAGCTCTAATCAAGTGCAAGGAATGGGTTCAATTACAAAGAAAAACCTAATCAACTCTCCCACCAGATGTGGGAGAGGCCAGCTAGATTTAGAAGCCCAGATGATGTCACCAGGTTCTACTTCCTCTTCATCTCAGCTGACCTAAGCCTTTGTCTTGAGGCTACTCACAATACCACCTAGCAGAGCCAGGGAAGGACCTTTCTTACAATTATTGCTACTGGAAATTTTGGGAAGTCTTCCTCATTGGGAAAAATGGAGTCTCCTATGAGGGTAATGGACTCAGAAGAAAACTGAATAACAGACAGGAAACCCCTCAGAAGCTTCTTGAAAGAGGGAGATGTAAAAGAGGAAGAGAAATCCTTAGGTTAGACATAAAGGTTGGGCAAGCAGCTGCATGGCAAAAAAGGATGTAGCTTTGGAGAAAGAGTGGAGAGTCCGAAACACCAAAGAAAGCATGCATAGACTCTGAGGCCATCCAAAAGAAACAGGAAAGAGGGAGAGAGGAAGGGAGGGAGGGAGTGGGGGGAGAGAAGGAAAAGTTACACCTTTCTGAGCAAGGATTTACAAAGACAGGAAGTTCTTACAGAGCTTCATGGTAGCTCCTTAGCAATTATACAACAGGGACTTGAGAAGGGAGAGCATATTATTATTAGGGGAATGATTATTTTTCCTATCTCTTTAGCAAAGTGTTAGGTGAATACACCTTACTGAGGAGTGGCCCTTTAGCTAAGGGATTGACAAATCCAACTAGATTCACTCATGTTTTATGTAGCCTGCAATGTTAGGTTTCTACCCAGTCAAGAGGTAGATTCCATTCCCTTGACCAAAAGAAAATAGCTTTTCCTTAGTGGATCACCTCCCGTGCTACCATACACCATTAGTCCTGGTAAGTATTCCACATATATAATATCAGTGTTTGGTCAGGGACCAGAAGCTAATTTTGGCAAATAGAGGAAAAAAAAAATAATTCAATGCAGGGAATTGAAAATACACAGCCATAAAAGGCTGAGGTAGCAAATCCCAGGAAGGCAGGGACTGGCCTCCAGGAAATCTAGAGTGCAGGAACCTCAGGGAATCTGCCACTCACAGTCTCAGGTACCTGGAGTGTTTGGGTAAACAAGTTTGGATGCCCAGATGGTGGCAAACCTGCATGGAGAAAGCATGAGTTTTTATGTGTTCCTAACCCTGGGTCTGCTACAAAAACACTCATTGCTAGGCATTTACTACAAAAGCATAGGCTGGTACCAGAGTCTGTGGAAGACAGGGACATGTCAGGAAAGCACTGGAAAGGACATAACAGATCAACCAAGCCATCTCTTAATGTTGACTCTGTTTGGATTGTGTGACTCTACCTGGACAAAGTTCTAGACTGGGGTCGGACATGCTTTGGGGAGGTGGCTCATCGAAGTCACAAGGCTCCCTGAAATCATGGAGTGGGGTCAATTTCATGCAGAATATATGGACTGGGATTTGGGAGGTATGACTCATAAATGATGGTTCTTACTAAAGTAGGAAGAAAATGGGTCCAGAAAAGCATACATTACAGCTTCTGTCTGGATAGATAACTAAAAAATGAATTTTAGAGCCAAACAGATAATGGTTCAAATACCTGTATGTTTTGTGCTAACATCTTAAACTTCTTGGAGTTTGACTTCATCCTGAGAGGAGCAATTTGATATGAAGTGTGTGTATTTAAGGATTGCTATCTGGTGCAGAATGTGTGTACACAATGTCACTATGGTTTTTTTTTTTCATTCTCATTTCCACAGAAGGATTGATTCAATGAACAGGAATTGACTAGCTGTATCATGGGGAGTCCACCAGAGATGACCAGACACAGTTTACAGCCAGTTGAAAGTCTTTATTCTAGCTGCTGGGACTACACACAGTTATTTAAGGACCTCACTGTAGCCCTGAGTTTTGGGAACTTTTTGAAGGTAAAACCCACATCCTGGCATCTTATTCTGAAACTGTGGTGGGTGGAGGTAGGGGGATTTGCAGAAGCAAGCAGTTTAACAGAAGCTACAATAAGCAGTTAGCTGGGGGGAGTTCTGCACAAGCAGGCAAGATAAATTGGCTGGAGCAGCTTGACCTTGGGTTCCTAGAACAGAGTTGGGTAATTTTCCAAGGGATTCTCCATCAAAGAGATAAAATTCTAGTTAAATCTGAAGTGAGCTCAGCAAGAATAACGATGGAAGAAACTTTACATTGTCTTGCCCTGTCATAGTATCAGAGATGAATATGATAGTTTCTTGATCTTTATAAGCTCAGCGTCCAGGGATCAAGGCAGTCACAAATATAGTTACCCTCAGAATTCATGGCTACATTAGCTTTATTTATATTACTCTGACCAAAATACCCCCGAAGAATCATTTAAATGAGGAAGAATATCTATGGTTCTCAGTGTGAGAGGTATCAGAAGCATGTCCATTGTGGCTGAAGGGCAGTGTGGCACAACAGGGTGGCTCACATGGTGATGAAAAAAAAAGAGAAGGGGTGAGCACAAAGGCAGATGCTCAGCTAGATCTGTCCCTTCTCCTTCTTACTCCATCTAGACCCCATGTGATGGTGCCATCAACACTCGAGGTGAGCTCTTCCCCTCTGGTAATCCTCTTGAAGATATTTCACCATCTTTTAGGTGACTCTAAATCCAGTCAACTTGACCATGAAGATTAACCACCACCACAGAGGATTGATTCCAGGTTCCTTCCTGGATGCCCAACACATGGACGATCAACTCCTTTGTTGTAGACCTCATCACTGGGGCACAGTGCAATTCGTGGCAGAGACAACAAAGGGAGGAAACATTTATGCCTCTCTTGGTTTCAGAGATTCCAGTGCATCATGGCAGGTAGGGTGCAGCAGGCAGGAAGTAGAATGGAGCAGTAACAGGAAGGGGCAAAAGAAAGGTACAGCCCCCTGTGATCTACTTCCTCCCAACTAGGCTCCACCTTCAGCCATTCCATCACCTTTAAAATTTGAGCTACCAGCTGGGCATTGAGTAGTCAACATCAGCCTGTAGAGGGCATTTTATAGTCAAATCATCCTTTTTATAAAATGGTATAGTAGTTACATAACCTACATGCATCCTCTCAGATGCTTTGACCTCTAAATTATTTATGATATTTAATATAATTAAATAGTATGTAAATGGCTGCTGTGTTGTATTATTTAGGGACTCGTGCAAGGAAAAAAGTCTGCTCTGTTCAATACAGATGCGTTTCTTTTCAAATATTTTCAGTCTGCAGCTGGTTGAAGTGTGTATGGAAATCTATAGAAATCATGTGAAGTGCTATGAAGCATTATATAAATAAATGCAATGAAAATATATTAAATACTATCTCATTATATATTTAATATGAGCACTGCATGCAATTAGGGCATCTTTGGAAAGCTGGCTTCAAGTTCTTATCATTTTCTACAGCCTTCCTTGTCCCACCAAAAATCAAAGCTGCCTGCTACACAGCTTGATTCACACTGGCCCTTCCATTGCCTTCTTCACACCACAGACATCAGGAATCTGTTCTCATATAGGAAGGAATGGAAGTTCCTGCTGATTGGACAATCAGCCCCAGAGTAACCAAACCCATCCTGTTGAGCTCTCAGGTTCCCTTTTCTGCTTAGTCCCTCTTCTTTGAGTGGGACTGTGCCTGTCTATGGTGGCTAGTAGGCTATGGTGTGTCAGAGTTGTTACTAGGCTCTTTCCTGCAACAGACTTTCTACAACCCATGAGGAACATATTCTGAGTTTCTCTGTAGTTCAGCCTACAAGTGGTTAAACAGCGAAGGAAAAAGTTCCAAAAGGCCCTGCCTGCTCCATCTCTCCACTGCACAATGGCAAAGCTCTTTCTCTGCAGTGACCTTTGATCTAATTGCACACTTGCCATCATTCAATTGGACTCACAATTCTTTGCCCAGTAGGGAAATGACAAGAGACTGAAGGGCCTTGAAAGTTCAGCCCTTAGCTTTGTGGCTTTTTGCCTCAAATGCCACCCAGGCTCCTGCAGGAGGAGCATGCTGTGGTGACTCCAACATCCAAATATTCTAATGCCAAGAGTGCTGGGGGTCAGAGCTATGGCAAGGAGGAGGGAGGGTAGAAGACAGTGGGGGATCCCCGAAGAAGACCTGGTTCCAATGTCCAGCTGCCTCGGAGGTGGCATTGAGAAGGACATTAGCATCTAAACAGTGACCAGGTGGAAGTAGGTGTTGGGCTGCCTTCCCAAAAGGCCTCTGGCATGGTCCCAGAAGGAAGCTGGGACAGGCCCAGTAAGAGGAAGTAGTGTAGGAAGAAAGATAGAAGGTGCTGGTTGCCAAGCACTAGGCTGAAAGGCAGGCAGGCAGGGGAAAGATTTCCATAAGGCCCAAGAGCAGGCTGAGCTCAGAGACAGAACATAAGAACACATATAGTCACTGGTGCTTGCCTCTATCTGCAACTCTAAGGTGACCCCCTGACCCCTGCTGACGATGCCACTGGATTTGCTTGAAAAGTGGACATCCCACCCTCACTCTACCCTCAGTCCCCGCTGCTGTCAAATGAGCGTTCTGGAAATATAAGTGGAGCCACTAGTCTTCTCTTCAGTCCTCCAACATCCTTCCACGCAGAATTATCTTGGACCCTTTGTTGTAGCTTTTTGGGCTTTTGGGATCCTCTACCTGTCACCCAGTCTACTTTTCTGTGATGTGACGTAGGTTCCTGCCATCACACGGACCCCACCTTTTCTCCAACATGTCTGACCCTGTCCAGTTTGCATTCCTGTGACCTTCTGTGCATCTGAGCATCTTCTCTGCCCTTGGGCATTTTACCTGTGAGTCTGACACCTCTGTGGAGCCACCTCTGATCTCTTCAAACGTTTCTGGATCTTTGCACTCTGTAAAGTCTCACAGAGACATACCGCACATACAGACCTGGGTTCAAATTCTAGCTTGGCTGATGATCTTGGACACATGACTTGATCAGTCTGAGAATTACATTCTGGCCATCCCAAAGCACAGCATCTTATGGAGATTAAGTAAGAGAATGCCTCCCATGTATGAGAATAGTCCTGCAGGGGGTTAGAAGTTGTTAAAGGTTAATGACATGAAGCAGATGGGAAGATGGTACAGTTGATACAGTTCCCAGAACACACACAGAAAGCTGGGCATTAGGAACCATTATGTCTAACCTTGATGCTGGGTAGGACGAGGCAGGAGGATCCGTGGTCTTACTGGCTAGCCAGCCTAGCCTAATCTCCAAGGTCCAGGTCCCAGTGAGAGACTCTGTCTTAAAACAATGAGGTAGAGGACCCCAAGGATCAACGCCTGAGGTTGTCCTCTTGCTTCCACGATCACAAGCTTAAATACAAATTACCCCCAACACCCATGCAAGTACAAGAAAAGATCTTCTTCCTGCCCAGCTCTCAGCTAGACTTAAAGTAAGTAAAGGAGGAGAGGCTCTTGCTGGAGGCGAGTAGTAGTGAACTCCAGAGCTCTGTCCACAGGGGAAAGGTAGGGAAGGCTACGCAGTAGAGAGGCAGGCAGGATCTGGAGGCCTCCCTACGATCACTCATTTGTTTAACTGAGCTCAGCAGCTCTGCCACGGAGGAGGTATGGGCTCCAGGCCTGGAGGCCTGTTCCACACAGACCCAGCTATTCTTGGGAGCTTTTTTATGTCATAAAGAGAGCCCCCTAACTGGCCTGATGACCTTTCCTCAGGCTTCCTGAAGGCTGAGTTATATCACCTGGTGAACGGAATAAGAGTCACCTCCCTAGAGAAAGCAGAAAAAGCATGCAAGAGGGACGATAATAATAGCTTCCACTTGGTGAGATTTACAGTGTTCCCAGCATTCTGCTGAGCTCTTTGGATACATTTCCATGTTTAATCTTCGTGCCTTCAGTACCAGTGGTAAGAATGACAGTTCAGAGCCACCAAAGGTACTCAATATCACACAGCTAGCAACCAGCAAAACCAGGCTGTGGACCCAAGCTCTGCCTGACTCTTGGTATCCTCAGTCCCAGTACTTCACATTATTGGGATGGGGTAGGACATTGTAGCATTGTGGTTTCTCAGGGGCAAGGACATACTAGCCCAGAAGTTAGTTCCTGGGCTCTGGGTAGGCAACTGGTTTGTGAGGACTGCTCTTTTCCTGCGGGGGGAGGGGTGAGCTCAGGGAGAGGACGCTGATTTAATCTACTGATTGTGCCATATGTTCAGTTTGTGGCCAAGCTGGTGACAAAAACATGAAGACCATTAGAAATTATCTTTGCGGCTTGATTGACTGCATTGTCTCCAGCTGGAGCTAAAGTCTGAGCGAGATAGGTCAGAGGATGCTAGGATCACTCCCTGGAGGCAGGCAACAAGGCTCAGCCCAGCTCTTCCTCTCTGCTCACTCAGGTGAAGCCATAGGTTGAGTCAACAAGTCTGAAGCTTGGCTACCAGGGCAAGGCTGCTCTCCCTGTGGGAGAGTCCCGTCTGCCTGTATGAGTTTCTGTCCAGCCTTTCTAAGAAAATATGGATAGGGCAGGATTGTGTCGTAATCGCCACATCTAATTACAAAAGAAGGGCGTAAATCACCGAATAAAAATTAGTTTTCAGAGTCTTAATTATCATCAGAAAGAGTAATTAATAAGCAAAACAGGAAATGACCAAGCCAAGTTTCCTAGTCAGCAAAGATGGGAAGTGGGAGGGATGGGACAGATGAGTGGGGTGTCGGTGGGAGTGACACAGTACCAAAGCTTCCAGAGCCACAGTGGACAACACCAAAATGAATACCCCGGGGCCCCATGCATCTCAGAAGTTCAAATGCCTTTCAAACTTTGGTTTGCAAAGTTTCTAGGTCATTCCTTGTAGGCCTCTTCCTTTCCCAGGCCTGGAGGCCAGAGGAAGGCAGAAAAATTAGAATAAACAGACAGACCGGTTCCCTTTTCGATCCTTCAGAGTAACAGGCTCTGGGCCAGAAACTCTCAAACCAGTCGATGACAACAAGCCGCAGTTCAGTGCCATTGGCTGACCGAGAGACCGCCCTGGCTTTTCTGTGTCTGTTCCTCAGCTTGTTTTTCTTTTTCCCCTCTTCCTTTTCTTTATTTATTCATTTTAGTAGTAGCATCATATAAATAAAACACCATTACAAAAATGTCGCAGAAAGTTCAAAACTATTCATTATCCATTTCGTACAGATTAAAATTGCCATCAAGGCTGTTTGGATTTGACTCGCGTTCCTCTCCTTCTAATGAGCCGGATAGAGAAGGCAAAGGATGCTAATTCGTCCTTACATCTCTATCATATCTCGGCTTTTACTATATAAAGCGTCAAGGTCGCATTCTGGGGAAATGTCTTTTTACCAAAGGTGCTATAATAATAATGAAGAAGCAATTTGTTTCAGCAAACTGCCTGCAGTAATGAGGCTTAATTATAACCATGTTATTAATACCGCTGCTTAAGGTAATTCACTTCTGAGCGGGGTGCAGAACAGTAAACTATAATTTAAACAAGAATCGAGACCTAATTTAAATCATCGGATCTACTGCGGAAAAAGGCAAACAGAGTGACTATAATCCGCACGTGATTTAAAGCTTCCCCTTTGTGCCATTTCCAGGAGACCTGGGTGACTATCAGAGGGGCAAGGAGTCCCGTTGTGGGTCTGGGTCCTCTTCCTCTTCCAGGAGGCTTTGTAGGTGAGACAGCTGTGTATCCAGGAACCTGTTGACTCTTTCCAGCTCCTCTACAGAGACAGGTGAGGTTGGCAAGGTGGAAGGAAGGTCCCCATCACCTCAAGGACATCTTCAAGGTGGTCTTGAACTCACTGTTTCTATCCCTACTAACTTAGGATGAAAACATGGGTTTGTGATGGAAGAGACCACATCTGACTGAATTTCCTTTTCTTTTTAAAATGTAGTTTTAATTTACTCTTTGATAGTTTTGCAATTCTGTACATGTATACAATGCATTTTGATCATACCTACCTCTTATTCCCCCTCCAACTTCTGATTACCCTCTCACCTTTATGTCTTAAAATGAATAACCCACAGAGTCTAATTAGGGCCTACTGGTCTGGGCATAGGTGCAGCGGATCAAGATTAACCCATCAGGGACCACACCTTTGAGGAAAACGGACTCTCCTTAACTCTTAGCAGTCACCAACGGCCAATTATTCCTCAGTTAGACTAGACATGAGGCCTTGTGACTCCCTCGCCAGTCCCTGCTGCAATGTTGACTGGCTTGATCTTGTGCAGGTCTTGTTTGACTCTCAATTTCTACCAAAGCTCACGTGAAATCCATGAACAGAGACGATTTGCTGCCCAAGAACACACAGTGGACTGCAGGATATAAACCAACACTACCTGTCTGTCCTCTCACTGATGTTAGCTTACTTTGCAAGTCTAAGTATCCCTCTGCCATGCTAACGGGGTTACCTCAGATACTGACGCGAAGATTGCAAAATGTAGCTGTTCCCTCCAAGAACTCCTAAGATGTTTGTTAGAAAGTGTAAGTTCATGCACCCTATGCCTAGATTCTGATTTTCTTTGTGTCAGGGACTCATGTATTTATTAAGAACGTTGAATACCAAGCTTTATTTTGCAGTATCAGAATACAATAAATGAGGAATGTGCACATGTGTGTATGTGTGCGAGCATGTGTTTCAAGGACTACCTTGTGAGTTATATATAGTCATTCATCTTCTTAACATTTATGTGCACCAATTATGGGTACAACACTTTATATTGCTGCTCTATTTTCTTTTTCTTTTTTTTAAATATTTATTTATTTTATGTATGTGAGTACACTGTAACTGTCTTCAGACACACCAGAAGAGGGCATCAGATCTCATTACCGATGGCTGTGAGCCACCGTGTGGTTGCTGGGAATTGAACTCAGGACCTCTGGAAGAGCAGTCAGTGCTCTTAACCTCAGAGCCATCTCTCCAGCCCCCTGCTGCTCTATTTTCAATGAGCTTTCCTGTTCTTGATTCAGGACAGTAGTCCATGTTACTCTAAATGAAAAAGAGCAGGGGGTTGAGAACAGACGTTAAGTGTGTGGTCTATACTGAAAGACCATGTGGATCACCATGCTCATGACAGTGCTCCAGAGATGTTAGATATTGCCAAGGGAAGGAGATGCCTTTTCTAAGATTCAATGTTCGCTAGCTAAGATTTAGGAATCTCCGCGTTCAGGCTGAGTTAACGAGGCAATTATGAATGCTCCGCAACTGACAATTTTCAAAAACATGAGAGACTTCTAAAGGCAGATCAGTGAAGGTGCTATTTACAGCCTCGATTCTGTGAGAATGATAGGGCCTCTACCAAAGACCCAGCGGACACTGGAGCTGGGAGAAGGCAGGAGGTGCTCCACTGTGAGTCTCACCTCACCTCTTCTAAGCTCCATGCACAGGGAGATTCCACAGCAAAACAGAAATTGGAACTTCCTAGAGTTAAACCTGGGTGTCATGGAGGGAATATCTTTTATTATTCAGACCCCTAACTTCCAGAAGACTTTTCCAACGAGTTTGTAAAGTGGGAAGAGGGAAGCAAGCCCTCCAAATGCTTCAGAACACAACAAATAGTCATGACCTTCATCTTTATTGTTCTTACCTTTGATGTGACCTATATACAGTAACTAAAAGCCCTACTTTATCCACAGGTCAATCTCTTCCTCAAAACAACCTTCCCAGGCCTGCCTCAGTTTATCTGCCACATCCTCCCTACATAGCTTCTTGACTCTGCTCCCTCTGAGAAGCCCGCGTTTCTCTCTCCCACTCTCCTACCTCTGCATTTTCATTTCTTCTCACTTTTGTTCCTTTCAAAGACAACTTTCCCCTCCTGGCTTCCCTACTGGTAGGAGTTCTGCAAAGCCAAATGACAGCAAATGATGTCTCCAGCTGGTAGTAATGATTGGGCTCTGGCTGAACTGCAGCAAGAAGGCACAGAGCTGCGAGAGAGAGCCTAGTCTTACCTGTGTGTCCCCAACCCCCACTGCATCTTCTATACAATTGCATGCATGCATATATGCATGCACATGTAAGGTACCTCAGGCTTGCACAATGAAAACACAGACATGAATGCTGGTTTACAAAAGCAAAGACATACATGCTCACATAGATCAAGACTCCCACAGAGCTCCACACAGCAAGAACTCTCATTTCCTCCCCAATTAACCCTTTCTAATGTCCCAGGGTGCTGGGTTCACGCCCATCAGAGTTGGCAGCAGGGGTTTGGGAATGCTGTCCATTTTAATCTTGACACTATAACCTGGCCAGATAAAAATGTCTGGAGGAATGCAGACAGCATCGGAGTGAGGGAAGAGAAGGAGGGTGTGGCAGAACTTCCTGCCCCAGTCCATCTCCTTGTCACTTCCTGCGGGCTGCTTTATCTCATGCTGTGTGAGCACAAAGAGGGGCATCTGATTTGATGCACAACACCTATAAAGCCGTTCACAGTGCCCCACTGTGACACAGTGTCCAACTGACCTGTCTAAATACAGCACAGGTTCTGCCACCCTGCAAACCTTCCATGCAGACACTCCCAATGTAGCCTTCCCTTACTGCCCTGTCTCCAAGCAATGTCCTCGGAGCCCAGACTCACGCGTCTCAAAGCAGAATCTGCAGTTGTGTCTTTTGCATTTTGGAGGAATCCAGCCCACCTTGTGGAAGGACGTGAGAGGAGAAGGTGATGGTCAGCGACCCCAGAGAGAATTAGGATGTGAGAAGGCACTTACATCAGAAGTCCTTTTAGAGCTTGTGTGTGAATGCTGGGCTTCCCATAGATAGCCATGACTTGTTACAAAGAGCTTCAGGGCTCCTTTTTAAAAGCCCTGGAAATTGAGATCCCTCTAAGACAACCCTGCTGAGTAGTGACACCTCGATAGGTCAATAAGGGCAATCACCTAGTATCTGGTTAAACTGGATCCCCCTCAGACCAGAGTTCCTAGGAGAGTCTTTGTGGGTAAAAAGTACCATTCAGCCTTTCCTGGGTCACTATTCTGATGATAAAAGTATCTTTCATCTCATTCTTTTCAAAGCAGTTTTACACGATTAGCCTATTGATTGATTGAGTCATTGTACACATTTATTGAACGCACAGGACACTTCTGATCTTGATAGAACAAAGCGAGATCCAGATAAATACCTGCACCCATGGTGGGTGTCCACAAAGACCAGGCCACGCCGATGGATGCCCTGAGTGGTGAGGCGGGTTTTACAGAGAGAAAAGAGGGCAGCCTTCAAGAGAATGCCATCCTAAACACCGTGAAGGGCAGACAGCAAACCCAGGGAACTGGCTTATCAGAGGGGCCAAGGGTCTTCTGACTGTCCTGGCATTGGAGGCAGATTAGAATATAGTTCCTGCTTCAAATCAGATGTGCCTTCCGCCTATCTTCCAAAACGTACCTTCTAGAAAGTTCTTCCCGTGGTCAGACCTCCTTTTTCCTTCCTCTTGTCTGAGTGGAAAAACACGCGCACCCTGGTTCTTTCTGGGCCCACATGTACATCACTCCAGGGACAAGATAGGAAAAAAATGTCCTTGTCTCCTCTACTTCCCAAAGAAGGTCAGCAACATGGAGCATCTGTCTACACATCAGTTTCATGCAGCCTCCGCCAGGATGTTTATTTTCCCCAGAGGAGTCCTGGCTAAGTGCAGTATGCACTGTACACTGTACATGGTGACAGGGACAACTCTGCATATCTGTTCAGAACCAGGGCTCTAGATAACTGCTTGGGTCTAGGTCCCATACCAGGGCCAGTGTGTGTGTGTGTGTGTGTGTGTGTGTGTGTGTGTGTGTGTGTGTGTGTGTGTGTGTGTGTAGATCTGTTTTTGACTTTCTGTAGGAAGAGATAGGATAGTAACAAAAATGCCTTTCTGTCTGAGGGTGCTAGAGAATCAGGTGTGTATCCGTGCTAGAATTAATCAGAGTAACAAGACCAAGAAAGACTTTAAACATTTTAATAACTTGAAGATCCCCCTTCCAAGTGTGATGGACAGCACTGAAGGAGAGTGAGGGTGACTGTGTGAGGGGTTTCTGGGAAGTGGGGGCTTCTGGGTAGAGTAGCAGCCTTTCCTTTGGAGCACAGAGTTCCCTCTTTCTATTTCTCCTTGAAGAGCAAGGATCCTAAACTCCAGCAGTGTGTAGACTATATGGTACTGAAGGGCAGGCTCCAGAGACTGAAGGTGGAGGTGCTTATGCCAGGGATGTAAGACAAGGCACTCGGGGCCTCCATGCATGGGGGTGGAGAAGTAAGGCTTGGGAGAAGCTGCAGGCTAGGAGCTTTAGATGGTCCCGAGTCACCTAGGAAATGTGCAGACTTGGGGCCCTGTCTCTTTAAAGCCTTTCCCACTTGGTGCCACAGCCTACAGGGAATGGACAACTTCAGCTCTCTGAGTAACCAAAGCCATAAATGAGGAGCGGGCGAGCATCTCTCCTGAATTCATCTCCCTGTGCCTGGTGCTTAAAGTGAATTGAGAAGAAGATCTGATAAATGAATAAACCTGTAAATGGAATAAAAAACCTTATGAACCTGAAGGAGAAATAGGAGTCCCAGGTCTGTTAAGTCTAAATTGAATAAATCTGATCAACTCCCTGACAATTCCTGCCAATGCTCTTGAACAAGGAGGAGAAGAGGGGTAAGCGGGGAGGGGCTGAGAAGGGAGCACATGCAATGGGGAGGAAGGCAGGAACTGGCTCCCTAATTAAGCTGTTGTTGGAGCCAACAGAAGGGAAGGTCCGGACACCCCTAATTTCACGATTGGACTGAAGAGGAGATGACCAAAGAAGACCCCCAAGAGTCCAGCAGCTCCTCCATGTCTGTTGGAGGACACCTCAGGAGAGCAATCAGAGATCTGCACAAAGTAGGGGAGGCCGAAATCTCTCTCTCTGGAGCCCTCTGTGGTCTCTGCACTGCTTGGCAGGTATTTCAGGGTGGGAAGTCATATGGGGAATAAGCTTGGACAGTAAGGGGCCCTTGCCTAGCCATTGACCTCTTATGGTTTCTCTCTCGTGCTAGGCAAATTACTACCTGTGATGGTAAAACTCAGCCACAAAGTTTTTGTTTTTTCTTTAAACACTCACCCCAGTGTGTAATGGCATTGCTGATACTGAGCTTGCAACCCCTCCTCCTGAATCTGGGATGTGGTCTGGTGGGGACTTCTGACCGTCCCCACCATCACAGAGCAGAACAGTGTCACCCAGGCTGCATGACTTTCAAAGCTGAGGCAGAAAAATATCAGCTTCTCTTTGATGTTCTCAGACATGGTCTCTAGGGAAGGAGCCACCGTGAAGGGCACAGAATCCTCCCTGGGAGATGTTCCAGCACAGATGAGCTCCCAGCTGCCGGGCAGCATTAGCAGCTAGCTGTAGGAGTGTGCCCCCAGCCTGGGCGAACCTCCGGGTGACTGCCACCCAACCCCCCTCTGACCGCAGCACCCAGTGAGAGCTGCCTTACCAAGCCAATCCCGAATTCCTGACCTGTAACATCTGAGCAGAATGCAGGTGTGGATGGAAACTATGGAAGTTTGGAGTGATTTGCTGAGCTGAGCCAAAACACGTCGATTTTGGGGTTCTTATCTAGAGTTAAAGGGTAGACTAGGCTAACTTTTAAAATATAGCTTGAAAATTATCTATGGGGTCAATGAACTTTCACCCCAACATTTTTATTGTTGTTAAACACACATAGCGTAACTCTATCAACTTACCCATTTTAAAGGGTAGATTAGAGACATTACTCTCAAGATCCTCCTTCCTTATTCTTTTCCTTTTGTACAATTGAACCTGTAAGCATTAAAGAGCAATTCCTTGTCTCCCTAACTCCCCTGCATGCTGCAACTTCATTTTACCCCAGGGTTCATTTGTCAAATGATCTTCCTTTTGAAGGCTGAGTGATATTTTATTGGATGGACAGACCACATTCTGCTAATCTATTCATTCATCAAGTGAAGGTGATTTTGGTAGGTTCTATGTTTCATATATTGTGAATAATGTTGGGATGAATTTGTGATCATTGATATCTCTTTAAGATTCTGCCTGTAATTTTTGCTGACATATAGCCCAAAGTGGAATTGATGGATCATATAGCCATGTTGCTTTAACATTTCTTGAGGAAGCGCCACGGTGGGTGTTTTCTATGCCAGCTGTGCCATTTTGTCCTTCTACAGAGCACCAGACTTTGAATCTTTTCACACCTTCACCAACGCTCGTTTTCCGAGTTTTTTCCTTATGGGTATAAAGTGACATCTATTTTAGACTTGATTTGCATTTTCTTAATGACTAGTGATGTTGAACATTTTTTTTTCAAAGCTGTTTTCTTTAAAAAGGCAGAATTGAAATGGCACAAAATAGTAAAAAACCAGAAATTAAATACTTTCCTTCTCTGCTCTTGAATTCTTCCCACCAGTAAAAGATAATTACCACCAACAAATGATTGAATCTTCTCGAAAGGTTTCGTCATGATTAGAACATATACAAACAGACATCCTTATAAAAGTACACATAGGGTTATATCATGCTCAATTATTTTATAATTTGCTGTTTTTACTAACTTGTATAGGTTGGAATAGTTTACACTCAATGATGCATGTGTACCGCATCCTTTTTCATGGCTATATAGTATATAGTAGGGTGGGACTGTGGGGGTCTTTTCATCCTCAGTCACTCTCCAGGAGGATTTACGCTCCCCGGGTTGATTGGTTGGCTGGATTTTGCTCTTCTGGTCCAATCTTGTCATTCGTGTACATTTCTTGATACTATCTTTCATACAAGGATATTTGCTAGTTAAGCTGGCAGCGCTGTTTTTGGGTCAAAGGACACATGTGTTAAAGACTGTGGTAATTCCTGCCGAAGTTGCCTGTTAAAGGCACACATTTAAAGCAGGCGGTGTGGAGGAGCCAGCTTTCTGCCAGCCTTCTGATCTTCCGAGTTTCATCAATCTGCTAGGAGAGAAGTGTGACCTAGTTTACATTTTTATGCCTTTTCTTACCAAGTTGGACATTTTTATCTGTGTTGTGATGATTTTTTTGATTCCCTGTTCTTTGAATAGCTAATTCATGTCCTCTGCCGACTACACTCAGTCATTCATCCTTTTAAATCTCATTTGTAAAAACTTGTTTCAAGAAGTTTACTATGTTTATGCTACAAACATTTCTGAATTAAACATGTCTTTTGACATATGACTTTGTGTGTGTGTGTGTCTTGTGGATGTGTGTGTGAGAGTGTGTCTGGGTGTATGTATGAGTGTCTTGTGTGTGTGTGTGTGTTTCTGTGTGAATGTGTGTGTGAGAATGTGCTTGTGTGAATGTGTGTGAGTGATTTGTGTGTTTGTGTGTGCGTGTGTGCATGTGTGTATGTGTACATATGCATGTGTGCATGTGTGTATGCATGTGTATGTGTGTGCATGTGTGTATGCATGTGTGTGCATGTGTGTGCATGTGTGCATGTGTATGCATGTGTGTGCATGTGTGTGTGCGCATGTGCACGTGTGTGCGTATGTGTATGTGCGTGTGTGTGAGTGTATGTGTGTGTGAGTGTGTGTGTGTGAGAGTGTGTGTGTGTGTGTATTCTTCTATAATGTCATCTTTATTAGTTTTTTTTAGTATAAAATGGCTTTTGAGGCTTGTCTTGCTTTCAGATGTCTTCTCTACTCCAGGATTATTAAACAAAATACATTTGTAGTGTTTCCTTCCAGGGCATATTATTTGACAGTTAAAAATTGGGATGTGCTGGGGTTTTATTTTTTGGTGTGAGGGAGTGAGGTAAGGACTCAGGTTTACTTTTTCTCAGACAGTTAGACCAACATTCTCCAGTACAAATATAAGCCGAGCCACATATGTAATTGAAAATATCCTATTAACCACATTTTAAAAAGTAAAAAGAAACAGGTGGAAGTAATTATAACAACATATATTATTTAACTCACTCTATCTAAAATATCATTTCATCATGTAATTGATATAAGAATTATTAATGAGTTAGTTTGCTTTTTTTCATTCGGAGTCTTTAAAATCTTGTGTGTGCTTGGGACATTCTGTACTTTGTGTACCCAGTGGTGCATGGAGCCCAGAGCCACCATCCTGGAGAGCTCAGAGTTGGAATGGTTACCCCAGCAACAAGTCAACTTTTTCCCTTTTCCTAACTTCAGATGCCTCCTGTGTCGTCGGCTAAATTACACTTGGTATAGGGATGTTTCCAGACAATACAGTACTTTACCATTAAGCCATCTGTCTCTTCCTTCCCATAATGATCATGGACTATTTGAATATGTCATCCTGACATTTTTTTACTACCACGTGTAGCTCCCCTCCCCCATCTTGGTTTAGTGTGTCTGTGGCCCTTGCCATCTACCTCTGGCTTTAGATAGACATTGCTATCTGTTCCGAGTATCCCCACATAGGCTCCATTGTGTAAGCACTTGGTCCCTACATGGTGGTCATGGAGCCTATGGGATGTGTGGTCTAGCTAGCAGAAGTGGGTGGTGAGAGTAGGGAGCACCGGGATGAGAACCAGCCCCAAGTTCACATTGCCACAGTCTATGCCTTTCCATCCACGATGCACTGTGTCCCCAGAAACTGGAAGCCAGAGCAAACCCTTCTCTCTTAACCGACTTCTGCCACATTGGCTAAAATAACTGATTGAACGTCTAGTATTAGATAGTATCTAATACTACAGTGTGGACACTGCACTTGGTCACTGCATCATAGCACGGCACATTGTGTATAGATCCACACACAGCTAGGACACAGGTCGTGCTGTAATATGGCGTAGGGTTGTATCATAGGATATTGAACTTAGCATGGGATCATCACTAACATCTGGTCACGTATTAGATGAAATACTGGTGCAGCTGTGTTATAGCATTGGCGTGGGTCACAATGCATCCGGGTCCACGTGACCCCCAATTGCCTCTAATGTCTTGCCACTCTCAATGGCTCCATTTGCTGTCCAGGGAAGGGAAGGGCAGTTTTGTTCTGTGACTGGGGAGGTGGCCCCTCTGAGCTGTGTGTGGAGTCAGAGCTTTGTCAAATGTGGATTGGAGGGAGGGGGATTTGTGACCCTGATGTGAGGAATGTGTTTGAAGAATATCCAGAGGTATACCATGTCTGTCAGAGAGCCGAGGCCTCTGGCTGGGACTAGGAACCCCAGTGGCTCCTGAGGACATCATGTCTGTCTTGGAAGATGGAGAGGAGGAAGTATGGGTAAGACAAGAAGAGTCTAGGGCTGAGTGGGGAGAAATAGGAGGAACAGATAGGGCAGGGAAGAGAGGGCAAAGCAAGATAGGGCAGGGGAAGAGAGGGCAAAGCAAGATAGGGCAGGGAAGAGAGGGCAAAGCAAGAGCCACAGAGGGAACGAACGAAAGTGGAAAGACAGAGTGGGTGCAGGGCAAGGCAGGCAGGAAAGGCTGGGTGCCCTCGGGAGACCTGGGGAGGAGAGAGAGGTGGGGGTTTGCTGGGAGGAGCAGGCTGAGGAGCCTAGAGTTTTCTGAACTGGAACTTCTTGCCACCAGTGATCACAGTGGAATGTGGATTGGTTGCTGGGCTGTCCTTGGGGACAGGATGAATGGATTGGGGAGCAGTTCTTCCAGAGGAGCCTGGGGAACTGGCATGGAGCCCAGAACAAAGGCTGGCACTTCCCAACTCTCCACTGTGCTGTGTTGGGGTGCAAGGAGGTTTTCTTTACCCTTGGGACCAGCCCGTTCCTGGGAGGAGAGAGACAAGGGGTAGGTGATATCACTCTTCCAAGAAGTGGAGTCAGGGCTTTTAGAGGCCCCAAGTCTCACCCTGCCATTCAGGGGCACTGAACTGTTGGTCTTCGGACAGAAGGAAACTAACTGTCTTGGGGTAGCCCTCTTAACTTTCAGGGTCACCTCTCCTACTCGAATCCTTCCACTGAGTTAAAGACAGATGGTCACCCATGCTCACTGCCTACTGCACAGAGACATCTTTCCACTTGTCCCAGGCAGCTCAGCAGGCCAGTGGCAGGCAGGGGCCTGGTTCAAATACCTGTTTCTCACTCCATGGGTGGCAGCCCCAGTCAGGATCTTTTTTTTCCTCATTCGCTCTGTCTGGAGAAGTGAGAAAGGAATGTCAGGTGTTGACTGGAAGCCACTAGATCTTCAAGGAGTCACAGGGTCACACAGAGCCAGAAACAAAGGGGGAAAAAAAAACCCAACCACCTTCACAGCTTCCTGGAGATGTGCAGCCTGTCTCTCCAGACCACTTGCTCCTCATCACAGCTGTGACAAAATGCTATTTTCCTTTCTGCGGTGTGCACAGGTGCCAATCCAAATGAATATTACTCACAGACCTCTGTCCAAACACTGTGCAGTCTTCAAAGGTTGATTAAACCTCACAGAGCTGCTTATTCTCCCTGCACTCGATGCTAGGTAAAGCCCTCGCTGCTGTGACCTCACCCCCATGTCCCTGTCCTTCGATGCATCCCACCTCCTTTCTCACTCGAGGACCCAGGGTATGAAAGAGAGGGGGGGGTGTGGTGGTTCCTGGGGAGGGAAGAGAGTGGTAGGCAGCCAAGCTTTGACGTAGCTTTGCTCAGAATTCCAAAAGCAGAGTGCAGAGGGCACCTTGTGTGCAATGGGGGCTGGTGAATGGGGCATTGAAGGGTGTGGAGAGCAAGGAATTTGACTTTGCTTACCCAGCAAAAACACATTTGCTGCACATTATGACTGGCTGGTGTATATTGGAAATCATAGCCTCCCTCGTCCCCTCTCTCCTGTCATTAGTCTCCACTGGAGCGGTGTCCCACTAGAAAGGACACCTGCTGAAATAAGGCATGGCGTGCAACTCAGGGACCCAGTTCCTGTGTATCCTGCCATGGGTGGTTCAGGTACCGTCACTGGTCTGGGATCTCTACATAGCCCAAGAGATATTTTCAGTGCCCAGAATGTTCAATAGTCATTCTGGTGCTGGAGGTGGAAGTCTGCAGGATCTCAGCTATCCCTTTTCTTTTGGTAACAGTACCTTAACTTCTCTGAAGAGTCACACCTTCCTTATTCTGCCCGGAGGCTTCTGGGTGCATTTCCACACCCCAGATAACACCTTCTGGGATGAGCACATGACAAATCCTTAGCTAATCAAAAGGTACCACAGGAGAAAGACAGTTGCAATTCTCCTATCAGGAAAAGAATGATAGTATTCAGAGAGCAAGAGAGCGCTTTGGTGGTTAGGGAGGAGTGTTGCTGCCTTACAGGAGACCAGAGTTCAGTTCCCAGCACCCACATCAGATAGGACACAACTGTCTGCAAATGCAGCTCCAGGGAATCCAGTGCCTCCCTGTGGAGTCCACTGGTACTGCACTCATGTGTACACACACACACACACACACACACAGAGAAATGAAATATTTTTAACTATAATTGTCAGACTATAAAATGTTAGTACCTGAGATAAGTACTTTAAAAATCCCTTTTAAAATATTATTTATTATTATTATTTTATTTTTATGATTGTTTTGCCTGCATGTATGTTTGAGCACCCCATGAATTAGGTGCCCACTGTAGGCACAAGAGGGTATCAGATCCTTCTGGAACTGAAGCTACAGATAGTTATGAGTCATCACATAGATTCTGGGAATTGAACCCGGGTCCTTCTTAAGAGCAGCCATAACCAAGCTCCAGCCCTAGGAAATCTCTTTCCAGGGACACTGAGGCCAAGCACACACAAACTACATTTTCCATAATCTCTAGTCTAGAGTATACATGTCCACCCAAAGATATATGCAGTTATTTAAGACCACTTTGTTCATAGTGGCCAACACTGAGCCAACACTATGTGTTCATCAACACAAACCTGAGTGAACAAGCATGTCATAATAGAATGCTACACATCAGCGTAAGGGCAAGATCCTATTATACACAGGAAGTGCTCATTCCATAGTCATGGTCTTGTCTGTGTGGAGTTGGCTGTGTGAGAACACGATTCCACTGATGGGAAGTCAAGATGGGGAGGGCTGACCTATGGTAACAGAGGTCCGCACAGTGATTTATTATCAATGGGGGGGGTTAGAAGATCTTTGCTTGCAATGGTGCTATTTTGCTTTTATTTTTTTATTCTTTTATTTTTTGAGACATGTTTCTCTATGAAGCCCTGACTGTCCTGAAACTAGACCAGGCTGATTTCCAACAAGGAGATCCACCTGCCTCAGAGTGCTGGCGTTAAAAGTGTGCGCCACCACATTTAGCTCCAGAGGATGTCTTAAGGGCCGTAGACCGTACATCTTGTGGTGATAGTTTTATGTGGAGTTCATTACAGTGCATACTGAAGATCTTTTCATTTCACTGATTACATTATACCTCAGGAGTGATGAAGGAGGAGGCGGTCCTTGAGAACTCCTGGCTCAAGCCTTTAGGTAAAGGCGAAGACATCAGACATCGGCACAGACAGCTTGAGTTACTCAGACGCCATGTGGGCAGTGCCATCCTGGCGACCACATTTTCTGCTCTACAAATTCCACTCCTAGAAGAGGTCACACAGGTGTGCTTTATTGGAGTTTCCAGTCTAGTTATGTATAACTGGGGGGGTAAGGAGGAGGATAAGGAGATGGGGAGGAGAGGAGAAGAGAGAGAGAGAGAGAGAGAGAGAGAGAGAGAGAGAGAGGTGTGGCAAGAGATAGAGAAATAGGGATGGGGTTCCTCTGAGGCTCAGGGTTCCCAACTTGGTCAGCACAGCCAACTGTATCAGGCTAGAGGCACCAGAATGGTGGGGATTTGAACACTTCCTAAGGGGTTGCTCCAGACCCTGGGGTACTGGTCTCTTGAGCTCTTGAGGGGAGAGGCTAAGATCAAGAATGCTTGCGCCTTGCAGCATGGGATGCACCTGAATGTCTCAGCTCAAATTTGTTAGAATAAATGCCCAAATGAGAGGTTTCCTGGGGATTATATAACATGGTGCACAACCAGCAGTGTTGGGAGGGGTTCTCTGTACCCTTGAGATGCAGGAATCCCGTCTGCTCCCAGGGTCCCTGATGCAAAGGAATTGGGATCTTGTGACTGGGGCTTGCGTAGGTCAGTTTCTCACAGGGTCAGTCTTGGGAACAGTCTGCATTGTGGCCTTGTCACAGAGGACAGATTCTCAAGGAGGAACAAAGGAGCCTGGGAACCAGGCCAGAGTGGAAAGCACCCTTTTGGGGGTTCTTTAGCACTTGTTAATTGGTCACCTCGTTAGCAGCCCATTTGAGCAAGTGAGTGGTGCTGGGGTGGTGGTGGGGAACTGTCCTGGCCAGCAGGGGCCTCACAGTCTAGTAATAAGGACATGGCAATTATAGGAACTTCTAGAGCCAGTTCCCTTCAGGAGCATGCCAGGCTGAGGCTTTGTCCTATGGAGAAGTAGAAAAGGTCAGAGGAGGTGGAAGAAAGAATCCTTCCCCATCAAGGAGCCAGTGAGGGAGGGAGACAAAAGGAGGCTCCATGGAGCTGAGGAACTAAAGAAAGAGCGACATTTGGATACTCCTAAGATGAGAGGCAAGAGATAGTGACTATGAGGTCACTAGGCAGAAAGAAACTGCTGAGGGAAGAGGGTCTGAGGGTCAGTACTGGGCTCCACAGAGCTTGGGCATGGGGATTGGGGTGAGGTGGGGTGGGGGAGGGGATGTCTCCTGCAACCAAGCTCACAACAAACCTTCTGCTGGTCTTAGTTTCTCCGCACTGTCCAGCTCTGACGCCTTATGGGTCCCTCCATGGTGTGCCGGTGTGTGAAAGAGAGGGAGCTGAGGTTCACACTCAATACTTCCACTAAACATTCCTCCATGGCAGCTGGCCCTTTACTCTAAAGTGTAGCCTTGTGCCCTGGTCTGAGCATCGAGCTACGGTCACTTTGAGCATCATTTCTGGGCCCAAGCATACAACCGCTCCAGCTGTCTCTTCTCCATTGTGATGAATTGTGAAGCCTGGCTCCTTAAAGGCTTAGGGGCAAAAGAAGCCTCTGCCAAGCTTATGAGATTCTCATAGACACAGGAATTCCCCTTGGCCTATTTGTTTCAGGCCTGGCCTGGCCTCAAGTGTGGGTCCTTGAGCTCCCAGTTTGCTGAGGAGAGCTTTGACTAGCAGCAGTCCCAGCACGGACCCTGTGTCTGAAGCAAGTGTGGTCTGCACAGGGCCCCAGTGTGTAGGTACTGGGAAGCCCTGTGCTTCTGTCCTTTCTATGAAGACCTGCTCACAGAGCCTGTGCACAGAGGTGAAAGGGGCACCTGTCCACTTGACCAGATGAACTCAGGGAACTGGGAGAAACAGCAGTCTGTGAGTTTAGCCTGTGGATCAGCTCTTCAGATCTGAGCCCCAAGGATAGGGTAGAGAGACTTGCTGATCCACATGTGGGGCCTGCCCTCCCTAGTTGAGGCCTGCAAGGGATGGGTGGGACTACAAACAATCATTGTCCCACCTTAAAGATCTCAGAGCCTGCCTGGACTTGAGCTCCCGGGCTGAAGGGAAGATCTCCTCTGCACTTCTTAGGCTATCCCTGGAAGTAAAGGTACAAGTTAAGCCTCCCATGGAGTCACTCCCTTCCCAGAGAAGAAGTTAAGACCAGCACTCAAGCTCTGTCCAGACAGCCTTCGGACCCACTGTGTGAATGTGTGCATGTATGCCTCTGTGTGTGTATACCTGTGTGTTTATGCCTCTGTGTGTGTGTGTGTGTGTGTGTGTGTGTGTGTGTGAGAGAGAGAGAGAGAGAGAGAGAGAGAGAGAGAGAGAGAGAGAAAGAGAGATTCTCCTGCTGTTTCATTTTCTTCTGCTGTTTCCTTGAATTGTATTTCAGAAGCCATGTCACTGCTTCCCAGGGGACAGCAGCTAGGAGAGAGGGGGAAATGGGGTAGGGTGGGGGTGTTTCTCCAGGGAGCTGTGGATGAGATACAGCACCAGCCTACTTTCTCTCTTTGCCCTCAGCCTTCCTGCTGATACTCATTCTGCTTTCCTCCACTACTCTTCTGACAGCTGAGTCTGTTCCCAGGCTTAGAGCACTGTTCCAGGGTCCTTAGCTTCTTGTCTCTCTCACCCCCCTCCACCTTCATCACCCAAAGCAGCAGGTATTCATTATTTAAACAACCTGTGCCTCTGAAGTCTTATTTATCTAACATCTTTCCCCAGCATATGTCAAAATTTACAGTAAGTGCATTCATCCCATGATAAACATTTGGCTTTGCTGGTCTACCAGAGGCAGGGCTAATTAGGGAAAGCAATTCCCTTGTTATCTGAAGGGAGGTCAGTACAGCAATTAGCATCCTCACAGAGCTTTCATAATTGTGACTTGGAGGCTAGGCCCTCTGGTGCCAGGTAGGGAGGAGAGAAATTGGCAGGAAGGAAAGAAGAGCCTTCCCCAGCAAGGACTGGAAAAGCAGAGCCGAGCTGTAAAGATGGTGTTCTGGATCCTCCTAACTCGGTGTGCTTCTGAGCTCTCTCTCTATTGGCCTCTGGTCTCTCCACCAAAGCCTGGCTCTCAGGATGTCCTGCCACCACTTCTGTCTGTCCATCCTTCCCTGCAAGCATACAGAAGAGCATATGAGAAAATCCTACCACTGGCTCAGTTAGAGCGTACAAGCCAATGGACACATGAAGATCTGAGCTTTGGGGCTGGAGAGGAACCTAAAGGTCATAGGGTTGACTTGTCGTCCCCTTTGCTTCATTCGTCTGTGGTGGGAGTCATCCTATAACCTCTCCTTTGCTGGGAGAGAGGAGCAGAGTGTGAAAGTCTAGGCCTTTTTGGGGGGAATCCAGGTTTAGCCACAGGTGTGTCTCAGGTAGTGTAGACATGGATCAAAAGTGTTCTAAGGAGTGGGTGTGAGGGAACATGTAAAGAGCCAAGCTAAGACTCAAAACAATCTGATCTGAGGGAGCAGGTAGGAGCGATGATGAACAAGAGGACTGCTGTCCAGGGCTCCAATAGGCTTACGCTCAATAGTCACTAGAAGTTACAGAACGGAGGCCACGGTTACAGCTTATGGAGGGATAGCCTTGAGAATCAGCTGAGAGGCAGACGCCCAGACAGAGGCCAGAACTTTCAGCCCTGTCTTGCAGCCATCTCTTCTGGACAGAGCAGACAGCTATACAGATGACACTCAGCACAGAGCGCCAACACAGAAGCTTGTGGAAGCCTTGGTTTCTAAATTGTATTTAGCTGGTGATGGGGGGGTGGGGTTACCTCTCAAGAGTCAGACAAGGGTTAAACCTCACCTGCCTGGGTAAGACATTCGAAATCAGAGCTAAGGACATATCAAGGAGCTGGCCCTGGGGGACATGGAGGTATAGGCTTGCCTGGGAAGAAGTCATCCTTCTCTGTAACCCTGTTTACTCAGGGAGGGGTCAGAGAGACACCAACATCAAATGCAGAAAGACCTTCCAATAATTTCTCCATCAGTAGAGTCTGTGAAGAAGGCTATCGGAATACCTCACAGTGAGGGCATGAAGCGCATCCGATGGCATCCCATGGGCCTGGATCTGCTGTTTTTGTGGTACACAAAGCTCAGAAGGATTTTGACTCAGGAACCCTGGGTTGCAGCTTAATTTCTATTGCTTACGGCTTCCTCATCTGTAGGTAAATGTTTGCATCTCCGTTTTCACCTGGACAGCAGTGGTGGTGATTATCCTGTCTCATCCTGCTGTAGTGAGAGTTGTGTGAGATAAACGGGAGACAGTGACTGTCTAGATGGCCCCCACCCTTACATCCTTATGAAGCTGAGTTCATCTTTGGATGCTCTTGGCCTCTCTAAAGTTCTTTTTCATGTTGAGATGTGTGTTAGTTTCTTTTCAGGGTGGACTTATTTGGGTCATTGTTGGAGAGATTTGCCTCCATTGTTCCTTGGCTTCGTGTGCCATGGTGACAGGGGCTTGTGGTGGAGGCTGATCTTCACCTCTTAGCAGGCAGGAAGTAGAAAACTTGAGACAGGAAATGGGGGCAATTATGACCTGCAAGGCCTGCCTTTGGTGACCTACTTCCTCCAGCGAGGCTCCACCTCCTCAAGGTTGCACAGCTTCTCAAGTATCAACATTATCTGTGGACATTTCATACTGAAATCATAACCGGATGAGACCTGTCTCTGTCTTTGACACTTCCTTGTGACAGCATCTGCCTCTCCTCTCCAACTTTTCATTCCTGTCAGTAGCATTACTGTTTTGTTTTGCAAGTGCCAATTCATTCATTCATTCATTCACTTACTCAATATATTGGTGTCTGTCCATTGATGTTATGTTAAATGTTGAAGGCAGAAGTCGAAATAAAAAATGCCTAATTCTCAAATAATTTAGAATTAAATGAGATAGCAAACAACCAGATAAAATATGCAGTTTAAATTTTGGCTGGCTGGCAAATGTACAAAATACTTGGAGAGTAGTAAATCAGTGTACATACATGGGTACATGCGTGCATGCATGCATGTGCATGAGTGCGTGTGCATGTATGTGAAACGTGTGTGTGTGTGTGTGTGTGTATGTGTGTGTGTGTGCATGTGTGAAACCTGTTTCTTTATCTCCTGGTGTACCCTCACATCTGCCTTCATCCCCCCTTGAGATCATTCTGAGTGTTCCTTTCCTTTCTGTTCTTGCTCTTGTGGAAGGCTGGAGAAGGTTGGAACTCAAGATGGCTGCTGGTGATCTTCCAGAGGGCTGTGGTGGGAGGAGTCAAGTGTTGTCTGGATCATGGGAATTGTACTCAACTATAGCTGAAGACTGTTGGAAAGCCATGATGATTTCCAACATGACAATAAACAGCCTGAGCATGTCCCAAGTTCAGACAGGGTAGAGTCCTCCCTGTACAGCAAACACCTTCTCTATTCCATACTCCCTCTAGGAACACCCCAGGTCAAGCACAGTCTTTGGATCGCAGTAGCCTTTCTCTTCCTGGAGCAACACTCATTGTATTCCTCGCTGCTTCATGTTGGCTGTGATTCCTCACCTGATTGTAGTATGGTTCTGAGGTGGGAATCGCGTTTTCATATGTGTGGTGTTGCTCCCAGCCTCCCCAACCTGGGCTACTGCAGGTGGGGGCTCATAATTGGTGCTGACAGGCCAGCCTTTCAGGTGAATATGAAGCATCTCTAGTGCCACCAAATCTTTCTTGTTAGAAACACTTTTGCCATGCTGGTGAGATACTTGTCCTAAAGTCTTTGAGAGGCAGTGGGGAGGGCAGAATGTGGACACCCTTTCTTCCCCGACATGGGGCTCTGTCCTGTATTGTAGCAATATACCCCAGGGGTCTACCTTCTATGCAATCCAGTGAAAATGTCTATAGTTCTGGGACAGGAATGGAATTAAGCTGAGGACACTCTGTTAAAGCTGTCTTCAAAGAGATGATATCTAGGGAAGAACCTCCTGGTAGGGAGATAGGAACTCCATGAGAAGACCCTAGAGTGGCAGAGAACTAAAAAATTGTCATTCCACAGGTCTGACTCTCTACAATGAGAGCACAGGAGGACAAGAATGTTCTAGGGCAGGAATAGAGAAACCTGAGGGAGAAACTGTGAGAAGCTGCTCCTGGTAACAGGAGTGGCTACTATCAGCTTCCCAGGAAAAGTCCAGGGGCTGAAGAAGGCTGGGAGATGAGGTCTGTCAGGGGTGGGTCATGAAGTGAGTTAAGCTGAGTGTCCACCCAGGGGCATACAGACCTTGTAACAACAACAACAACAACAACAACAAAGAAACCCTGAATGTTTCGCAAAAGCTGTGGTGACAATAGCAAGGAGGGTGGCATGCACAGGAGCAGGCAGAGATCAGAAAACTAGCAAGGAACACTCAGGATAAGGATTGCTTTGAGAAGGTGGGAAGCCACCCTTACTAGGGATTCACCATTGTCAAAAGTGGCCACTCCTCCTTTCTAAGGTGGTGGAGCAAGACATCCCAGCTGGTAGGGCTAGTGCTATTGTCAACTTAAGACAACCGAGGGCCACCTGGGAAAAGTCTCAGAGAGGTTTGTCTATATTGGATTGACCAATGGGCCTGTATGGTGTGTGTGTGTGTGTGTGTGTGTGTGTGTGTGTGTGTGTGTGTGTGTGTGTGTGTGTGTTTGTGTGTGTGTGTGTGTGTGTGCCTGTGTGTGTTGATTATCTTAATTGATGTGGGAAGATACAATTCAGATGTGGAAAGTGCTCTCTGGCATTTTGCTTGCTTGTCCTTTGTTCTCATTGGTGAGTTCACCTACCCTGTTGCTCCTTCTGCTGACTTCTTTGCTCACATAAGAACAAGCTTCTCTGGGCTTTCAACTGAAGGCCAACAGTTCTTTAGGAATTCCCCCAGACAATCAAGTCCTATTTTAACATGACTGATGATCCTACTGGTTCTATTTCTTGCTTTAGAGAATGCTGACTGATATACTAGCAAAGAAGAGCTGTGACCCAAACTTCAAAATCCAGGAAGCAAAGACGTTCACATCCCACTATCCCACTAGACCTCACTGGGATGAAGAAGCAAGATAGAAAAGGTGACCCTGGGGTCAGATAGACCAATAATTTGCTCTATGCTAGTTGTGCAAACTTGACAGTCAGCCAGCTACCCTGAGACTCAATTTATTTATCTTTAAAATAGACTCAAATTGTATTTGGATGATAGTATTGTTTCGAGGGTGAAATGAAGCCTGTGGAGCACTGAGTGTAATGCCTAGAATAAGGCGATTTCTCACGAAGTGTGAGCCATTGTGCACATTACTGAGGATTAGTTGAGAAGAAGAACGTTTGTTGTTATGGAGGGTCCTTTTTCTTCGGAGGTTGGAGGAGATGGGTAATATGGAATGGTAGTGGGAGGGCTAACTGAGAGCAACCCTGTTAAGCAGCACAGGCCTCATGAATACCTAGGAGCTGAACATAGTTCAGTTGAGAACTTGTGCTTGAAGTATCTTTGAGAAGCTCACATGCTGGAAACCACGTTTACAATATGGAGGCCAATTCTTATGTGCTAATGTTACTTGGACCTTGTATTGTGGTTGCTGCTTTTGAAGAGTTTATTTTATTTTTCTTGGTGTGTGTGTGTGTGTGTGTGTGTGTGTGTGTGTGTGTGTGTGTGCGCGCGCGTGTATGCAATGCCCGTAGGATCCAGAAAAGGGCATCAGATGCCTTGGAGCTGAACTTACAGGCAGTTGTGAGCGCTGACAAGCAAACACAAGAACAGCAAAGTACTCTTAGCTGCTGAGCCATCTCTTTAGCCCCCTTGGTGTGGTTCGAGTGGAAAATGTTTCCATAGCCACATGTGTTTGGCATTTGATCTCCAGCTGGGCTTGTGTTTGGGAAGTTTAGGGGGGCCCTTAGGAGATGGAGTTTTGCTGGAAGAAGTGGGTCACTGGGCATGGGACTCATTCCCTACTCATTCTCTGCTTCCTGGCTACAGATGCAGTGTGATTGGCTGGCCTTCTGCTCTGGCCACCATGACTTTCCTGCCTGAAACCAACTCTTCCCCTCCATGATGGAATAGTCCTCTCAAGCTATAAGATGAAATAAATCCCTCCTTCCCTAAAATGGGTATTTTTTGTCTCATCAACAAGAAAGTTAACTTACGGAGAGCTGGCTCTAGGGAAGTAGTTGGGATTTGATGAGGTCATGAGGGTGAGGCCCTGGTGATCGCATTAGTGGCTTTTGTAGAAGAAAAAGGAGAAGAAAATAACCCATGCCTTCTCACTACGCTGCCCCTGGCCATGCTAGGATGTTTCAGATGAGTCTTCATTAGATGCCAGGCAGTGTTGGCACCATGTTTAGGTTTTCAGCCCCCAGAAACATAGCAAAAGAAACTTATTTTCTTTTCCAGAAAAAGCAAGCAACCACAATAAACGCACATTTGTTCTAAAGCAGTGACAGATAAGGAGAAAGCTCTTCTTGTCATAATGACAACAAATAAATACAGAGAGAATGTGGAGTTATTTTAAAAAATAAAATCACAAGTTTGCCAACATTTTAATAAAAGTTATTAAGATACAGGATCATCAAAAGGTACTAAATCTAAGAAGGGCAGGAGCCACAGAATTGTCAGCACAATATCAAAGTTTCTCATAAAATCATAACTGTGAAGAGAGAAATAGTGATGGGACAATGGGGAAAGTAGACAGCCTCTTTTCTGCATGATGGAAATTAACACCAATAACAAGGACCATTCGGTGCATCTGTGCTTAGTACCCAGGAATGCATCACTTAATAGTGTTCTCACTCACACCACACAATCCAAATCTACCCACAAGGAAACATCAGGAAACTCCAGTGAAGCCGATCAAGTCTTCAGACACATCAATAATACAAAAGACTGGAAAGGGCATAGGAATTGCTGCACGTTAGCATCGTGACAGTGCAATCTACCACCCTGGACTGGATACTGTCTCTGAGAAATTACCAGCAGAGCAAAGGAAATCGGAACAGAGAATGCAGATCAGAGGAAAGTGCCGTCTGAACGGGAGACTGTGGGATTCATACATTTGAGCGAGACTGTGTGCTTGCTCTTGTGAAGCACGTGGATAGTATTAAAGCACAGAGGGTTGGGTATCTGTACTATCTCTCAAATGGGCTAAATAAAAAGGTATATATCAAGAAATAAAGTTATAAAGCAAGCACAGGAATCATCATCACAAAAGAAGAGAACACGTGTAGCAATGAATGTTTTTTTTTCTTGTCTTTTATTTAATTTTCTCCAAACAAGCATGTCCACACCGACATGTAAGTGTGTACTTCTGGAGTCTGAAAACTTTCAGAGCTACCCATATCCTCCACGTAAGGCAAGCAGCGAAATGTTCTTTAGGGGTTGGTTGTCAACATATGTATAAAGGGTTACGTCTTTCTGAGGAAGGGTAGTACTACAGCTTCCAGAGTTTTCTATACATATGCACGAACTTCCGCACTCATGTGTAATTGTATCTTTTTGATGGTGATAGTCCCTGAGTTTTTGTCATTTCCATATTTACTTTGCTAAAACTTGTGCTTGGCTTTAATGCAGATATTGTACTTTCTCTTCATACCTTCTCTCTGGAGTGAAAATACTCAGATATGTGTATAAAATGAGAGGCATGAAGGTTTAAGTCCTAGGTTGACCTAAAGTTAATCAACCCAGCTTTTAATGGGTCTGTGATACTCTGATTGGGTTCAATTGTAAATCCCTTATTAAATTTCTATTATTTCTAAGTCTTCGAGGCTCCAATATTTTGTTACAGTTTTAAACAACTCCAACCCCCCCAAAACAAACAAATAAACAATAACAAAAACACATGGAGATACAAAGATATCACATGTTGCAGAATTTTCTTATCTGTATTATCTGAAAGATGATTTCTGCGTGTCCTCCTGATCCAGAACAACATAGAGCAAGAAAGAAGAGGCTGTAATTTTACTGGCTGTCGCCCTGTAAATTTTTGTTTATTTTTGTTTGTTTTCCATGCATACAGGTGTGTTCCAGTGGTCAAAGACCAGAAGAGGGTATCAGATCCACCAAAGCTGTAGTTACAGTCATTGGGGCTCACTTGATATGTGTGCTGGGGACAGAATTCCAGTCTTCTGCAGAAGAAGCAAGTGCTGTTAACGATTGAGCGATTTCTTGAGCCCCTAGACCTTATTATTTTGAGGCAACAAAAAACACCCTAAAGCAGTGTGTGTGTGTTTGTGTGTGTGCATGAGTGTGCATGTGTGTGTGCATGTGCATGTGCATGTGTATGTGTGTGTGTGTGTCTTGTGCATGTTTGTAATCTCAGCACTTTGGAGGTGGAGGCAAGAAGCTAGGCTCTTCCTCAGCGGCACAGCAAGTCTGAGGCCAATTTGTGCTACAATGAGAACTTGTATTAAAACACATGTGTGTGCGTGCACATGTATGCACACATGCACACATAGATACACACTCAAGGTCCTGAGTTACTTAGGCCCTGTTCTGTGTCAGCTGTCCCCTCCTCTCTCTCACAGGGTGGCTATTGTTACTGGGAGGTAAAGGGGGTCTTTCAAGGAAGCCCTTCCATAGTTACCTTCTAAAGAGGAGCCTGAAGTGATGGGTGAGCTGTTGCTTGGGCCACCTACAAACTTGATTTTCTCACCTACCTGGCAATGTCTCCTCCAAGAACCTTGGGACAGGATGGAAGACCTCAAGCCCCAGGCTTGTCCCCCTTAGCCCAGGATTGACTCTCACCATGTTGGTGTCCTTTGGTTCACGGTGTGAGGTGACCATGACTACTCTCTTCCTTTTTTGCTCCCTCTCCTGTTCATTACCTCATAATACATCTTCACTGAGAACTCACTATGTGTTAGGCACCAAATCAAATCTCACCTTACACCCCTGGGACAGAAAATGCTCTCAACATTCCCCATTCATGAGCAGTAACCACGGTATGGAGAAGTCAAACCTGTTGTCCAAGGTCATATGCTAACCAGCAGAGTCAAGACTTAGATGTCTCTTCCTTAAGACCAGCAAGTTTCAATGGGGCTCAGGGATGCCCAGGTTCCCTGGATTCTTTAGAGCTCTGAAAAGCCATCTTACTGATCTAATTGCTCCCCCCACACTGTGTTGACTCTGGGGGTGATAAGATAAAAAATTAGCATTTTACCAATGTGGGTAACCCTTGGGAACCCCAGACCAGAGAGCCTCTTCTGTGGATTCATGCAGAAAAACTCTATTTTTACTTGAGAATGTCCTGATGAAGTCTGGAGACATTGCTCAGAGGTTAAAGTACTTGCCCTACAAGCATGAAGGCTGAGTCTACATAAACACCAGGCGGGCATGACAGCATGCTTATAGATCTGGCCTCAAAAAGTGGAGGTAGGGGCCCCAGAACAATTTGACTAGTGTTAGACACATAAGCAAGGTCTGAGCTTGACTTCAAGATTGGCCTCAATGATAAAAGATTGACCTAGACTGATTTCCAACATAAACCTTTTGCATCCACATGTATGCGCACATGTGGGCATACACCCATATACATGAGAAACATGTATATGTGTATGTGCGTGTGTATGTGTGTATACATACATACACATTTGTACATGTATACCACAGACACACATATAAAATGGAAAAATAAGAATTTTCTCATGAGAAGAAAAAATTACCAACTGTATTAAATCTCCACTCTCCAGTGCCTGTCCATCTAATGGCCTATTCAATAAAATGAGAGGTATGCACACTAATTTTTGCTAAATATGTTGGTCTTGAGAAAAAGCACACATGTGAATGTTTGAGTCGTGAGTTGAGCCAACCCCTTTCTTCATAAAATACCCTTTATTTGAAAAAGTGGCTGGTAGACAAATGATGATTGTCTGGACTGGGGTATGAGGAAAACATTTTCTTGCAGATGAACAGAGCGAGGCTGTCGCTTCAAGGAAAGCAATCGGCAGCATTTGTTGTCGTTGCGAACCTTCACGTTTTCAAGCCTATTAGGATTTGGGAAATTTGTATGCATACTGTATCAGTCATGGTCTAGCCAGGAGAGAGAAAGCACCTAGCAATTTGAATAGGGAAGATTTTATAGAAGGAATGAACTATTTCCAAAAATGAAAGAGAACAAAGAACACCTTAAGAGTAAGGGAAACTATCCAAGGGAGGGGGGGTTGGAGCACGGCTCCCTCTGTGAGGCTCAGACCATCCCATCCGTGGAGAAGACTGGATGTCAGCCTGCGGTATAAAGGGGGCTATCTTTGGCCAAAGCCCATCCACATGCAGGGGGCCCAAACTGGCTGGAGGGAGATTGTGTTGCATCTGTGGAAGCTCTTTCGATGGGGCATGCTGACCATCCTGAAAAACATGCTGTGGCACCCTCAGAGACCCCCAAGAAGCCCTTGCCTATGATTTTTTGGGCTGTCCCCAGCGAGACGCTGCTGTGAGGTTGTGTGGAGTTTCCCAGGAAAGCCTTCATATGGGAAACAGTTAGTGGTGGGGTGTCCCAGCTAGTATGAGATCACCACTTTGTATAATGTGGTGGAGGAACAAGCAAGATCACTGTAGTCAGAAGAAAACCCTTTCCTTCCTCAGTGTCCTTTCAAGAGTGCCTCTGGGTAAAACTGCTACCTGGCATGGGAGAAGCATTCCTGGACCACAAGCAGGAATGCAGGCCATAAAGGAGAGCAGCAACCATTTGGTATAGCCTTCAGACCTCTGCTTTGCCCGCTCAGCCTCTGAACACTCTCTCTGTCTCTGTGTCTCTGTTTCTGTGTCTCTGTCTCTCTCTCTCTCTCTCTCTCTCTCTCTCTCTCTCTCTCTCTCTTTCTCTCTCTCTCTCTCTCTCCCCCCCTCCAAATAAGGTGTGGCTAACCTTTGAGCAAGTGAAACTCACATCCCTTTCCCACACAAGGCAATGAGGAACCTCCCAATTATTATAGTCATTGCCGGCTATCGGAATGTCTCCTTAAATTTAGCCACAGTATCACTGAATAATTTATAAAACACTAAATTATGAAGCTGCTCTCCAACAGCTTATATATAGAATGAGCATGAAGGTTTGTTCCCAGCAGCCTGCCACCTACTCGTGGCTAGCTTCTCTTGGCACTTGTCTTAGTTAGGTTTCTATTACTATGATGATGATTATGACCAAAAGCAACTTGGGGAGGAAAGGGTTTATTTCATCTTACATTTTCAAGTAACTGTCTAACACAGAAGGAAGTCAGGGTAGGAACTCAAAACGGAAACCTGGAGGCAGCAACTGAAACAGAAGCCATGGAGGAACATTACTTACAAGTGTGCTCTCTCCATGGCTTGCTCAACCGGCTTTCTCATACCACCCATTGTGATGTGTCCAGAGGAGGCACTGCCCCCAGTGAGCTGGTCCTCCAACATCAATTATTAATCAAGAAAATGCCTTATAGACTTGCGTACACGTTAATCTTATGGAGACATTTTCTCAATTAAGATTTGCTCTTCCCAGATATTTGCGTCGAGGTTTATATCAAACCTTGACAAAACCCACCATCCTCCTAGAAGGGCGCTAACCAAGGAGCCTTGCTTACTTGGTGAAGCATTTTTCTTGAGGGTAGGGTCCTCAGAAGGTGGCTACCTGGGAAGCTTTGTGGGTTGTCCATCTGGTTTACTCTGCCTTTAGCAGCACCTCTGAAGACAGCTGTATGAAGATGAAGACACCGCATAGATGTCGCGAGCATCTCTAACAGGAACTTCCTGTTTTCCATCTCTCCATTTGCCAGACTCAACCCATTGACTGTGGTTCAGCTTTGGTCCAAAGCTTTCTAGAGGACTTCTCTGCTACCCAGTGGGTAAAATCTTCTCTCTCGTGAGGCCTGAGTCTCAGAGGCACAGGCCCTGAGCATCCTACTACTTGAAGATTGTTGGTGAGATCAGAAGTGATATTAGCAAACGTGATTTTCCAATACCGAACCATGAAATATGTCACCGTTTGCAAAATAAGTGCAGCACAGGTAACCGATATTTCCAGGTGATCAATTCATGATGTAAAATTCCATCAAAGAATAGGACGGATCAATGGATTTTAATGTAACAGCATATTAAAAGGTTTCCAAGCTGTAACTCAATTTAAGAAACTGCCATTTGTTGAGTGTCGCTATAATTTCCATGAAAGCCCACACTTAACGGAACGCAATCAAAGCAAATACTCCTCACTTTTCTAACTCCGTGTCTGTGTGAGGCCATGTTGAATTCTTATACTCGCACAAAACAATATCATAACAGACTACGTAAATATCACTATAGACATTGAGCTAATCTCTACTAAGACAAACACTGAAGAGATTTTTGAAATTGGAAAACTCAGCATCCTGGGCATTGTGGTGCAGCAGTCAGCTTGGGGGATGGAAGCAAAAGGACCAAGGCCAGCCTTGGGCTAGTAACAGGGTTCAAAACCGGCCTGGGCCATATAATGCTTTGTCCCAAAACAAGTGAAGGAACAAAAAAGACGAAGTAAAATCAGGTGGCTGTTCTTGCTAATTTTGTTTTGAGAACTAAAAAAATAAATTCTTATAATCACAGGCATTTTATTATGTTTGAATAAAGTAATACATACTAAAGTATTTAAAGCTTTTCCCAGTCTTAAGATTCTACGATACAGTAAACACAGATAGATATAATCTCCATACACACAAGCTCTTTGGAGCCTCAGCAATTTTTAAGATGTAAGGAGATTCTAGGACCATATTCTTGGGAGCCACTGTTTTAGGCCAGAGAAACATTTCTTCCCAAATTGAGGCCTCTGAACAGGAGTGTGAACAGCAGGGAATGTCTTGTGGTCTACGCTCTGTGAGGATGTATTTGTGTTTAGAAATTTATAACTATTTGCATTTAGGCATCTAGAGATGCTCGAGGAAGACTCACGGTTCCTTGTTGTTACCCTGTGCATCTCTCACTAGCATTTTTGCTATGGTTTATGTCATGTGCACCTGGGCTTTTGAGCACTAGTGAAGGGTCAGTTTCTGTTTCTCTTCTCTCTCTCTCTCTCTCTCTCTCTCTCTCTCTCTCTCTCTCTCTCATCACACACACACACATGCACACAAGTTTGTTCATTTGCATGTGTGTATACTGGTGATGAAGATGACCCAGTATGGTGTGTGTACATGTACATGCGTGCCTCTGTGTGTGCATGTCTCTCTCTCCCTCTCCTTGTCCCCCTTCCTCCCTCCTCCTCCTCCTCCTCTCCCTCTCCCTCCCCCTCCTCTTATATATATGGCAGTTAAAGTCAAGTCAACCTTGTGTATCATTTCTCAGGTGCCACCCAAGCTGGTCTTTGAGACAGGGTCACCGAGACCTCACCAAGTAGATGAGGCTGCCTGGCCAGCACTCCCTAGAGTTATGCTGCCTCTCCTTCCTCTGTGCAGGGATTACAGGCACATGCCATCGCCTCTGGCTCTGTTTTAATGTGGGTTCTGGGGATCAAACCCAGGCCCTCTCGCTTGTAAGGCAAACACTTTACCAACTGAGCCATCTTCCCAACTTCTTCCCATTGCCTAGAAAAAGTTTGCGCTGAGAGAAAGAATCCTTGCTGACCTTGTAAGAAGCATCAGCAGGACTGGGGAAACCACTGTAATGCTGCCTAATTCGAGCATTAGAACCAGTGCATGCTGTTCCCCCCCAACCCCCGTTTCTCTTGGCTCCTCATGGACTGAACCAACTGCTGATGCTCTTTACTCCCTTCTGTCTTAGAGCCTGCTGTTTTCCCCTTTCCTCAGTTAGCTGTAGCATCCATGGACTTCATGATAGGCTCTGTGGATGTCAGAGATGCCCTTTATGTAAGAGGAATGAACAAAGATACCCCCTCCCCTTAGCTCTTTCAGACAGGTACACACATATATGGGGCTGACCAGATGATGGCTTAACAGGGAAGGGGCTTGCCTTCAAACTAGAAGACCTGGATTTGATTCCTGGACTCCATGTGGCAGAAGGAGAAAACCAACACTCACAAGTTGTCCCGGATTGTCACAGGAGTACACACACAATAAAATATAATAAACTTTGCTTAAAAAAAGAGATGCCAAGCCCGCTCACTAGAAGTGTAGAAGTTTGAGAACCCAGCATCTAAATTGTGGTGGCAGACTGGGCCAGCCATGCCTTTGGAAGACTCTTTGCCACTTCTGTTATACATCTTTGAGACATGCTCTGTTGAGCAGTGATGGAGATGTCTGCAGTCTTGTTTCTATTATTGGGACAGACACTACAATGTCATTGATACCTCCTAAGATTCTGCAGAACCACATAAACCAAGATCTTCCTGCAAGGGGCTGAAATTTGTAGTTCAGTGGTCAAGTACTTGCTGGTTAAAGCCCTGGTGTTTGACCTCACACTTTCTCTCACAAAAAAGTCTGAAAGAAGATGGATCACCCAAACTCTGGGGGAGAGGGAAAAGTTTCTTCCACTGTATATTACCTAAGTGATGGATGCCTGCCGCGAGTGTCAGCTTCCTCTGAGAGTAGCCCCACTGTGTAGCTTCTGTCCTAGGTCTCAATATGATATGGGCTTTGCCTCTGTGCCCCTGGCAGGATGACCAGCTCAGCAGAGAGGAGCCCAGAAAGAGGAAGCCTCTTCAGTCACCTTTGAGATAAAAAGAAAGAAGGAGAAAGAAAGAGAGAGAGAGAAAAAGGAGAAAATCAAAGACTAATCCTAAAGCCTGCCTTTAATCTTGGAGTCTCCAGACCTAGTTTCCCTTTCATCTAGGACTTCCAAGTTAGCTAGTTATTTTATGGGTCGTGAAGCCACAAGGCGGAGAGGGGGTGGTAAGGGTAGTGGTGGGGAGATTAAATTAATGAGCAGGTAAGAACGTTTATTATTTGTCTGATCCTTCCTCCCTTCTTGCTAATTTCTCTCAGCCAATTTGGGAGGCAGAGCCTATCATGTTTGACAGACTATTGTATCCACAGTTTTTCTGAAGCCATTTATCTGAAGGATATTAAACATCCAATTTACAAAGACATTATAGCATTGTGAGGCAGATGTGTGTGCACATGCATAAATGGTAAAAAAATGTGAGTGAGAGAGAGGGATGGAGGGATGGAGGAGAGAGAGAGAGAGAGAGAGAGAGAGAGAGAGAGAGAGAGAGAGAGAGCGGCGGCGATTAGGATACATACCAAGTGGGCCTGTGTTCACATCCTCAACTCACATTACATGTCAACTGTTACAGTGTTTGAAGAGGTCTGAAGTCATTTAGCAAGCTATTTCAAGAAGTCATGGGTCTTAGCAGAAAACATACCCCAGACAATAGTAGACATGCTTATAAAATATATCTCACCCCTTGGGTTCCTGAATATTTATTGCTGCTAGGTTCATTGGTGGTAGAAATGGGCTACTCGCACCCGATATTTGGTTCATTGGCTGTCGGATCATGTCGCCTCCACTTGTCTATGCCTGTGTGACAGGGCACAGGAGCAACAATACCAAGAAGAGGAGGCCCGATTGTCTGAATGAGTAAGAGACTTAGCAGGTACTGAGATCCCCGTGATTTTCTCTGGTGGCCCCTCTTCTGGAGTAGGCATCTGATAGCCCCCTGTCAGCAGGACAGTTGGTGACACTAGGCTTGTTCTCTACCCAGGTTCCAGCTACATCAGTTCTGCAGACCATCAGGAGACCCTACTCCCAGGAGTCATCTGCCCTCTACGTTTTCTCCCAGGAGTTCCCATAACATTGACTTTCTTCTGGAAGTCTGAACTCCCGTTAGAGCTACGGGAGATGGTGTTGCTACTGTGGTTTGATTCTGAAATAACAAACCTCATCTGAAAGGTGAACACACTGCTCTATTAGCAAAGTTTTTGGCTTTCAAGCATGAAGACCCGAGTTTGCTCCCCAGAGCCCACATACAAAGCTAGAGATGATGGTTTATGCTTGCAATCCTAGCGCTGGGAAGGTAGAGACAGACAGATCCTTGGAACTTACTGGCCAGACTGGCTAGCCTCCTTGGCAAGCTCTAGGCAGGGAGCACCTGTATCAATAAACAAGGTGAGTGGTACCTGAGAGATAACACAGAAGGTTGATTTCTGACATTCATATATACAAGCACTTATAAGGCACACGCACACATGAACAAAAACAGAGGTGAACAATGGCTATGTCCTGATGAATCTAGATGAGGCAATAGCTCCTGCCTGTCACCACTAGGCCTGACCATTTGGTCAGGAGGCTCCCCGTGGCAACCTTCCACAGGAGGTCATTGCCCCACACCATGCCTTTGTCCTAGAGTTCTCTGTATCTTGGTTAGGGTTCTTTCCCTGCCCACTGTCATCCTGTGCCAACTATAAGCGAAGAAAATGCCAATGGCTTTGGCTGGGATGGATGTGAGACATCCCAGTCAGTTGGACCTACCCTCACCCCCTTCAGTGCTACCTGCTACAGTCGGGTTCAATTATGGTCTTTTATCATTCAAGTCTGTTAAGAATCTATTTTTTTTTTCCTTGCGATCAAAACTTCTCGTCTTCCCTGGGACTTAAAATACTGTCCTTGAACCAAGACGGGGCCCTTGTGCATTAAACACACTCTCAACTTCAAAGCCTTGTGCGTGGTGCTGCTGAGGGTCCCCGGGGATCGTCAATGTGAGACGTATGTTTGTTATAGTACAAAGAGAAGTCTTGCTTCATGGTGGAGCTGATCTGAAGGGTAGGGGCGATGCAGGGGATTTGTATCTGTCTCCGAAGGAAAGAATGATTGGGGGAGGAGAGGTCTAAACTCCAGGCAAATTCGGCATCAGCAGCCTCTTTTTCAAGGAGGTTCACAGACTCCAAAGGCAGCTAGGGCATGGATGGCAACATGAGCCTTCCCCCACCTCCCAAAAGAATCCACTCTTTGAATAATCATAATGCGCCATTGCTTGTTCAATGCTCTTTGGCTGGGTAGCGTGTCAATTTCATTGCCTATTGCTGTAATGAGATACCTTGACACAAGTAACCTAGAGCCTATTTTAGCTCACACTTCCAGGTTATGGTCCCATCGCATAGGGATGCGTGGCAGGGACAGGAAGTAGCTGGTCATGCCCATGATCAAGAGAAGGGAGAAATGAATCAAGTGCTAATTCTCAGCCCATCTCCTCATTTTTCATACAACCCCAGATCCAAACCCAGAGAGCAATGCCACCCACTTCAGGCTTCTCCCACCAATTGACATAGTCTAGATAGTCTTAGACAGACACACCCATTATTTGGCCAACCAAATCTAGATATTTTCTCATTGATACTCCCTTCCCAGGTGATTGTTGACAATTATAACTAACCACCCAGCAGGTAAATACCACCTGTAATTGTCTAATGCAGAAACATAGGCTCACAGAGGTTGGATTGCAAGTCTGTGCTGCCCAGATAATATTAGACTCATGTGCTTCCTTCTGACAAGGTGGCCAGTAGATCTCACAGCCGTGCTGATTGATAGCCGTGGCTGAGAGACTGAGCTGTGTGGAGAAAGGCTGCAGGGCGGTATCTGGACCCAGGAGGGAGGAAGGCTGTGTTTGATGTGCCTATTGGTTACTTACCGTTGCTGTGACCAGACTCCAGACATAAGTGGCTGGTGGAAAGGGACAGTTTATTTTAGTTCACAGGTCAGAGGGAGCAGGAAATGGTGGCTTTCTTTCTGCGGCAGTGAGAGCTGGTAGGTGAAGCCTGTTCACTCCTTGTCAGTGACTGGACGGGAAGTAGATGGAGCTATAATCCTCAAGGTCTACCCGCAGTGGCATACTCAAGCCAGCTCAACCTCACTCTCTAATGGTTTTACAGATTCTCAATCTAGGGGGACCTTCTGGCCACCAAGTCTTCAAACACATGAGCCTGGAGGGCATTTCATACTCAAACTGTAACAATGTGGAAGGCCAACATAGGGTTTTTGTTTGTTTGTTTGTTTTGTTTTTTTCCAGAGCTGGGGACCGAACCCAGGGCCTTGCGCTTGCTAGGCAAGTGCTTTACCACTGAGCTAAATCCCCAACCCCTCAACATAGTTTTAATCCCAAAATTGGTCACTTGAAAGAGTAGAGGGGACAAGGCCGATGGTCATAACTGAATAGCAAGCATAACTCAAGACTGTAGGAAATTTGGTCACTCGCTTAAATCATAGTGTATGGTCTGGGTAGGCACAGTAGGTGACAGAGATAGCCTGTCTGCAATGAACTTGTCAAGTCTGACTTTATTTTGTGCTTTCTACTGGGGCTTCTCTTCTTACCTTACTTCCAAGGAAGCGGACAAGGACAGCCTTTTAGGCTCTTCCAAGAACTAAAAACAACAAACTAAAAGAAAACAAAATGGAGGGCTGGTTAGATGGCTGAGTGGGTTCAAGTCACTGACACCAGACTGGTGACCTGAGCTCAAGCCTCAGAACCTACATGCTGGAAGGAGAAAACCAACTCCCTAGAGTCATCCTCGGACCTCCACATTCATGGTGTGGTACATGCTTGTGGCAAAGCATGTACCAACACATATATACACAACACACACGAGCACACACATACAAACACACACAAAGAAAGAAACAAAGAAAGAAAGAAAGAAAGAAAGAAGGAAAGAAAGAAGGAAAGGAAGAAAGAAAGATTTGGTTACAAAGCAGAACTTCATGTGACCACAGTCAAGGTCATAAGATGCCTTGCTTACCTATGCTCCTAAATGCCTACTCTACCTCTCCCCTAGAGGAAGAACAGCCAACTAATGAAATCAAGGGAGGGGGTCAGTGCAAGCTGCTTCACATGTGCTGTGGCACCCACCCCAGGTGAGGAGAGCTCAACATGTTCAAAATTCACATATGCCCAGGGCTGGAATTCACTACCCAAGCCCATTTCAGCTCTCGACTCCGCTAGCTCAGTGGCCTCCTGACTCCTAACTGCTTCTGCTCTTGTCCCACCGTCCTGCTGTTCCCAGGGTTATTGGAAGGGTATTTTTGAAATCTAAATCTAATGATACCACTTTGTGAAAAGCTTCCTAAAAGCCCTCATTGGGGCTTCCGCATATAAAGCAGTTAGGATCATGGATTCTTAGACTTCTACAATCTCTTTCCACTCCTTCTTTCAGACTCTACTCGCGCTGTGCCTGATTGTCTACTATTCTCTGAATACATCGACAGCAGAATCACCAAGCTTTGTACATCTCTCTGTTCAAGCTGCCCCTTGCTACTACTGTCTCCCCTCTCACTTCTTTTTCTGTCACCGGAGCCTTTACCCTTAAAAGCTCAGAGCTCATGACAGGCCTCCCTCACCCCTCATCCCCAGGCTGAATTACGTCCTTCATTCATGTGCCATGCTGTCACTTACAGTGTGAATGCCTGCTAATAGCTTATTTCTCCTATCAGAGAGAAGGCGGAGAGGTAGGGTTTGAATGGAGCTTGCTTACAGTTCAAACTGCACCTGAGATTGGAGCAGATAACTGAATGGCTCTGACCCCTGGACACAACTCTGTTCTTCTAAAATGTGGTCAGGCCACCACAGCGTGGCTTCCAGAGACCTTGTTCACAAGAGAACCAGGGAGGGGTTTGAAGAAGGATTGGCTAAAGGAGGTTGAATAGATCTTCAGTTTGCCTGTTGGCTTCTGGGGACCCACTTTACATAGTGGCCAGAGGTTAATACCAGGGAGTAGTGTGGCTGTAGACATACTTCATGGCCCAACCCACTTGTTAAGTGGAAAATAGGGACCCCAGGAGAACATTCAGGCAAAGCCTGCCTCCTCTTCCCGTTCACCTGCTCTATTCTGGATCTTGCGCCTCCTCTGCTCACAAACCACCTGGCCTTCTTTGCCTTCTGCCAGCAACATTGTGCTCGCCTCTCATTTCCTTCTGTGACCCTGGTCTTGCCCTCTGATGAAGCACCAGGAACCTGCCCTTACCCCAACTCTGACTTTTTCTCTTCTTAGTCTCCTTGGTAATCTGTACTTAGTAACACACCTTCCCTGTCCCCGGCCAGCAATGCGCCCTGTCACAGAGGGGCTGGGTGGTAGCAGAGATGTTGTAGCCTTGCCCTGACACTGAGATAGGAAGTTCAATGGCTAGCTACCCCAGCCTCCTGCAGAACTGCTTAACCACCAGACCCCGACTGATGGAGGGGTTTTCGTGTTCCTCTTCCCTGGGCTCCCGTTGGCCCCTTGCTGTAAAACTATTTGTCTGCCTTTCTCCTCTTTGCCCTGGCTTATTTTGGCAGCCCAATTAGTGCCTTGCAGATAGTTTCTTGAGTCTGAGCAGTCCTCCCAACTGACCTTTGCCCTCCGGACTTCCTTTTCCTGTCCTTGTAGGAATGTTTGACAGGCTGCTCTCCACTCGTCTTCAGGAAGGCTGATATGCTCAGAGACCCTCTTCCAGATGAAAAGCAGGTTAATTAAGGCAGATTTTCTAGCTTGTTCTTAAAAGGGAAAACAAAAGAGAGAGAGAGAACAGGTATCTCAGTTAATCGTTCCTAATTGTTTCTTTCCTCAAAAATCTTTAGTGTAAAACAGCCTAATTGAGCACTTCCTGCTCTGGCAGTGAAGAAAACAGCTCAGCTGTACCAACCAGGACCAATGAAAGGACTCGATCCACTCAAGACCCAGTCTACTGGCTCTCTCATGGTGGAAGGTTTCCCTCACTTGGACCATGTCACAGAATGGTAGTAGACACTGTGCTATTTGAATATCAGTTGCTTGGCTCATGCTAAGGTGAGGGGGTCTGGACTCATTGCAGCCTGAAGCTTCAGTTTGCATTGGTGCCAGCTGATGCCACTGATGAGTCTCCCTCTGAGCCTAACCTCCCCTCTGCCTGGTCTTGCCCCTCTTTTAACAAGCTCAGGGTCTGCTTGCCCAGGAACCAGAATAACAATGGTCCTCTATGGTGTTGCCGTATTATCTTTTCAAGTCTTCACTTCTATGTTCATCATGTACAATAATATACCTGGTACCCAAAGGGGCAAGGTAGGTGGGGTTTAATGCAAGGAGATTATTTTCTGACAGCAGGCTTTCATTTCCTTCATCTCCACATGTTTCTCATGTATCATTCTTACAAAATGATACCCGCCTATCAACCCATGCATCTACCTATTTAACATCCAACCAACCATCCATCCATCCATCCACCCATCCATCCATCCATCCATCCCCTTATCTATACTAGATACTTCTGGCCCCCACCCAAATCCCCTTTATTGACTGAAAAGGTCCACCCTTCATCCAGCTGCCATTAACTGTTGACTTAAAACACTTGAGACTACTTTTCTAGAGATTTACCATTGACCAAAGGGGAGCTGCTTTCCTTGGAGGCTATGAGCCTCTTGGTTCTTCCCTGGTGGTGGACCTCTACTGATGATTTGCTAGTATGTGGATAAAAGGGCAGCACTCTTGCTGAAGGCGAGACTCACACTGAGCTACCCAGGAGAATGAGACTGGGGCTTGAAGAAGTGCCCTCAGCCCGCAGTTCTGCTTTCACATTTGCAGTCTACAGTGGCCATACATGCGAGCATGTAGACCCAAAAGGAAAATGGGCACCAAGTCATGCAGCCCAGGGCTAGGTTGGACGATCCCCTTACTGGTGGTAGGCGGAGTACTGGTGGACTCTTAGAGTTGGAGCGCTGTGTTGATGGAGACCTTCCCTTAGTGGACCTGGAAGAGGATGAAGCAGCCACCTCCATGCCTAGAAAAGCTGGAACTATGACTGTGCTAGAGCATGCAGGGAAAGTTCACCATCCTGGGGCTTCAACAGCACAGATTTATTTTCACACTGCTATGGGTTGGGAGTCCAAGGTCAAGGCGTTCTCCAGCTTGGCTTCCTCTGTGGTCACTCACTATCCTTGAGTTGCATGCCAGCCACCTCCATTTCTCTATGTCCTCACAGCCTCTCCTCATGCACGGACTTTCCTTTATCTCTGTCTCTCTCCTTATAAGATCAGCAGTCATTTTGGATGAAGGTTCACCCTTGTTTTACCTTAACTACCCCCTTTAAAGTTTCATCTTCAAATACAGTCACACTGGAGTTCAGGGTATCGTTGTCTAACTTTGGGGTGAGAAGCACAATTGAGTCCATTACAGGAGACTGCAGAAGGGGAAAAGGGTTGGGAGGATTGGGTGATTTTTGAGCTAAGTGGCATTGATTTGTTGAAGAGGGAAAATGGCAGGCCTGAAGTTATAATTAACAATTTAAAGTAAGGTGTCAGCATTTAGAAAGAGCCTCCATGTCTGTAGCCAGAGCAGGCAGGAGGAAAGCCAACCCTGGATTTCATTGTCAAAGTGACAGAACTTTGGAAAAACTGACTTCTCAGCCTGGGCTGCCCACACTGTAAGTAAGCAATGAAAGGCCAAGTGTGGACCCTTGCACTTGTGTTGGGGTACTGCATGGTGTACTGTGAAGACATGGGGTCCTCTGCATGCACAAGATCATGTGCAAGTCTTTCAATTGATGTAACAGCCCCCATGATTGCTCTCTGAGTTGGGGACTGTTTCCGCCTCCTCTCCTGGACACCAGATCATACACTGATGAGCCAAAGCTCATCTGAGCCAGACTGGGGAATTCCTGGGTCTGTTAAGGGATTAGCGGATTGTAGCCAAAGCTGTAGGACCTGGCTACACTGCAGGAGAGCCAGGAACCAAGAGTGGATCTGAGCTGGAGGGAGGCCAGAATATAAAGCTGGGTATGGAGAGCTTTGTCAACACAAGGCAATCTCTCATGACACAAAATGCAGCACCCTGGCAGGAACCCCAAGTTTGATTTCTAAGACCCTCCTGAGATACCTCTCAGAAGCTTGGCTAAAACAACGGCCCATATGAAACCAAACGATTACCAGCATGGTTGTGGGAAATAAAGGAGAAAGACATTGGGGGGCTCAAGTGGGTTCCTAAGGATGCTCTGTTACATAGCCCCAACAGGTATGCTAGCTTGCTGCCTCTCCCATGAGCTCTGGAGACCTCTGCTTATTGGGGTGATGAAGGAGGACTAGTGAAAGGCACCCACATCACCAGAGGGCTCAGGAGGATGGCTAATGGAATTCCTATGGTTGAGTTAACCAAACCCCATAATGGCTGATGCCAGCTAGTAATGCACACAATTACTGTTATAGCCAGCAGTGACTGTTAGGAGAGACTGGGTGGTAGGGATTTCTGAAATGGTCCCTAGATTGTGGCGCTTCTAGAAGCAAAAAAGACAGATAGGCAACCAGTAAGGACAGAGAAGACCAAGCCCACCCTTTCCAACAGTCACAGCTCCTTGCTTGGTTTCCATACTTGAGGCTATTTTCACACCCAGAACTCCTGTTGAAGGTGAGGTCACATTCCTGTGAGAAATTCTTTATTCTTTGGGAGATATGTGACTCTACACCCCTCCCCATGCCTCTCAAATGACCTATACTTATTTGCACAGCCAGTTTCTGAAATATTGGAATCCCCATAGTCTGTTTTAAGGTCTGTTGGAGGCAAGGTCTGACTTGACACTGACAGTTGGGTGCACAAAGCACGGTTATGGCACCTGTCATGGATACTCTTGACTGCCAGTCTGATTACCTCTTGAATTAACTAAAACCGAAGTGGCTGGGTGTACCTTTGAGGAGATTTATATGGACTGAATCATTTTCGGTGGGAAGACTCATCCTTAATCTGGGTCTTTTGAGATGGGAAGATCCACCTTACCTGTGGGCCATCCCTTCCAGTGGCAGCCTATGGAAAGGACGTGGAAGGAGGAAGCATTGGCTTTATGCTGCTTGCTCTTTCTCTCACTGGCAGGCTCACTTCTTCTGCCTTAAGCCTGCTTCCTTAGCATTCCAGTGTACAGTGAACGGCAGCTGAGCTACCTAGACACATAGACCGGACAGGACTCTCCATCAGGGGAAAGCCATTGTTGAACTAGTCGGACCACAGCCTGCATAACCTGTAAGTCACTCTGATATATAGCACTATATATTAGATAGTATATAAATTCAACTCTGGTGAAGGACTTGTGGTAGAGAGTGTCACAGAGATGCAAGCATACGTGGGAGGAGGGATCGCTCACACCTCAAAACCAGAATCTAGGGAGATCAGCAGGGCCAGGTTCCAGCTGTCAAATACTCTGCTGAGAACCAATCAGAATGTCACCAATAGAATATTAATCCCTTCTCATTGGTGCATCGCTCCCAACAGTGCAGTTAATATGGTAGCATCAATCCAGGGGGACATGCTGCAGTCTACCCTGGCCCATATACCCATTCATTCTATCAGTTCTGTTTCTCTAGAGAACCCTAACTAATATTACAACACCCTTCTTAGAGAGGTCAGAAATGCCCAGCTAATTTGCCTCGTGAATTTCAAAAAGACCCACCTGTTGTGTAGTTCCCTGGTTATTGACATATAATTGGGATGGGGATATTTAGTAAGACATTAGTACTTTGACCTATAGAATAAAAACTAGTGATTACAATAAGGCCCTGAATATTTTCCTCCCGCTACCAGATCAGAAATTTGACGTTCTATTCCAGGGAGGGTGACAAAAATCAATGATATCCTGACTAACTGAAAAAATACTGAGGTCAGCAGTGCTCCCTGGTGTTAGTCAGTGCTAGTGGTTCCTGCACACATCACCAGTCTGACCTCTGCAAAGTCCAGATAGGGGCTCCTGGTAGATGACTGGGCTGCTGCAAAGCTGACCCAGTCAGAGTTCTCGTTGCAGCCGCTACTGTTCCAGTCATCACAGATTCACTAGAGTTGATTAACATAGCCTTGGGTAAATGCTATGCTTCTATTGATCTGGTGAATGCATTTTCTTAGCCCATCAGCAAGAAAGATAAAACATGGCTTGCATTAATATGGAGTAGCTGACAATATACACCCACCGTCTGGTCTCAGGGAGAATGTTAATTCTTAGTTCCTAATGCAATCTGAAGTGTCCTAGACTCTTTGGACATCTTACAAAGAGGCATGAGAATGTCCTCCTGGATTGATGCTATCATGTTAATTAGGCCAATGAGAAGGGACTAATACATTGTTGGTGACATCCTGATTGGTTCTCAGCAGCAGAGTATGGGAAGGCTGACCGGGCCAGTCTCTCTGGATTCCAGTTTTGAGGTGTGAGTAACCCCTCCTCCCACATAGGCTCCCTTCTTTGTGACACTTTCCACCATAACTTCTTCACCAGAATCAAGGCAGTGGTGGCACTGTGACCTCCAGAATCTAGAGCTAACTCAACATCCTTTGTAAATAAGTCTTCCCAGAGTATTTATTAGAGAGTGAAAGACAGACTAGCAGAGCTCACATAGAAATTGTGACCAAGGCTGGAGAGATGGTTCAGCGGTCAAATGTACTACTGAGTGCTCTTCCAAAGGTCCCGAGTTCAATTCCCAGCAACCACATGGTGGGCTCACAGCCATCTGTAATAGGATCTAATGCCCGTTTTAGGTGTGTCTGAAGACAGCAACACTGTACTCATTCATACATTACAAAAAAAAAGAAATTGTGACCTATCAAAGATCCAGAAAGGCTATGCCTAAATGGAATACAGTTAGGGGGACAAGCAACTGACACAGGGCTATGCCAGAGGTGTATGTTGTGGTAAAAATAAAAATGGATCTGCAGCTACTGGTACCTGTGCCTTCCCACTCTACATGCTCTGGCTGTCTCTCTGCCTGCGCCTTTCTCACACTGTCCCCTTGGCAGGTTGTTACCATGCCTGACACACACATCTGTTCCGCGGGCTGTTCTAGGGTGGCACCACACCACGCTAGCCCTAAGCATTCTGTAGTCGCCCTTTGCTCACATCACCTGTAGCCCGGTAAAATCAAAATTCTAGAAACTCGTAATTTATCAATCAGATTTATATGTTAAAGTCTCAATCCACAATACATCCACACAATAAACCCTCTGCTAATTAATAACGATATAAACCGCCCACCTAGACAAGATAAAGTTGACCGAGTCCACCTGGGTCTGGATCATCCTGCTCCGTCGTCTCCATCTTGATTCTCCCACTCTAGACTTTTTCCCCGCCTACCCTTCCTTCTCAGCCAATGATAGGCTTCACCTTATCCTGGACCTTCCTTGCTGCATAATGACATCATCCTACAGGTGTTCTGATGCAGACCCTGGTGGTACCTGACCCAGTGTGAGTTTTGCCAACTTGACTTGATAAATTACAGGTTCTGCTAACCTCTAAGAACTGAGCTCAGGGAGTGACTGGCTCCAAGCAGGGGTAGACTGAGGTTCCCTAGATCCACTAGTCAGTTCTACAGAGGATATCATGTCTCCCAGATCATTTGCTCACAAGCTCCCTCTGAAACCACAGAAAGCACATTTTTACTCTTAAGCTAGCTCTTCCCACACCTACCTCCATCCTTTCCTCAACAAGTCCTTTGAGCGAGAACTCCTACTTAAAAATTGTTCTAGATAACACGCACATAGTGTGTTCATTGACTTTTGTACAAAGTATTGGCTACTTTTCTTCCTACTGTAATGAAATGCCCAATACAAAGCAGCTTAAAGGAGGGGCAAGCCTTTGACTAACAGTTTGAGGAGTAAGTGCATGTTGGCAGGGAAGGTGTCATGGCAGAACGTGAAGCAACTAGCCACACATCGTAGCTTGGAAGCAGAGGATGGACAGGAAGTGCTTCTGGGTTATTAAACCCATTCCCATGACTCATTCTTGCAGTAAGGCTCCATTTCTTAAAGGTTGCACAACCTTCTGAAATGGCAGCACCAGATAGGCTCCAACACAGCCTATGGGGGCATTTCCCACTCAAACCACAGCATGTGCTATCTCTTTTTCCAATGCCATCACCCGGTGTGTCCCTTATAGCACAAGTAGCCTCATGATCCTCCTGGGGTTGTGTTTATTGACTATATGGCTCATGGATATATATGACCAATTATCTTTTGATTTGTTTTATATTTCACATTTGAATTGGGGATTTTGCACTAGTGAATGTGGATTGGTTGAAAACAAAGCGGTGGTGGAATACTTCCCATTCCTGAACTCAGCCCGTAGAAATCAGAGGGTGGGAGAACTTTCATTCACTTGTTGTTGTTTTCCGTGGAGAAAAATAGAGAAATCAAAGAGAAATAAAAGGAATTAATTTTTGGCTTTTGAACTTCTGAGAGCCCAGCTTTGGGAGGAGGGTTTTTAAAGATCTTCAAGCAGCATTTTGATGACGCCTATTTTAAGCTCGTGTGTTTCATTTTAAAGCAGTTGCTGCTGCCGGAGAGGAAACTCCATAGTGATAAACTCTTGGTGCTTTCCATAACCTACACTCTCCACTACAGATTAGGCTTCCTCACTTTGGTCTGAATTAGTGAGGTTTGACCTAATGCGGACAGCATGCGAATTGCAAATTATATGTAAATGTGTATAAATTAGCACCAGTTATTAGAATAATTTGCATCTACAGCTCTATAATTAGGCAGCAGCCTGGGAGAGAAGGGCAGTGGGCAGGGCACCCAGGAAGCTGGGAAGGAGGCTCAGAAGTCCTGGGGTCCCCACCTCTATGTTAATGAAGCTCAGTGTTACCATCCCCAAGTCCCTTAGCACAAGACCAAAGGGATCTGAAATCTATCGCCTGCTTTGGATTTCTGTTTTTCCACTAAGATTGAGGCATCTAGCTGGCACAGCTTGGGAACTTGGCTTCTGCACAGAGAGAGGTCAGGCATTCGGAGTGAATAGGTCTCGGACCTATTGCTCAGGGTGGCCGAGGCTCACTCTCTGACCTTTAGTCTCCTCATCTGAACAACGGGATTTGTAAGAACTACCTGATGCTGGATTATCTTCTGGTGTTATGAGGCTTGGACAAGATTTTGTACAGAAAGTCTTTCTGCATGCATTTTTTTAAATTTATTATTTTTTTTGAGAACAGAATATAATGGGTTTCCTTATAGCATCTTCACATGGTTATGCCTTTTATTGCTCCCCATCTTCCACTGTCATCCCCTTTCCATCCCCCTCTTGAAGGTCATTTTCATTCCTCTAAATAGTCCCTTTGCTTTCGTGTCATATGTACCCCATTGGCTCTTCCGATCTGCCTTAACAGCTTTCTCCCCTTGCATAGTTTTTTCTTACACACACACACACACACACACACACACACACACACACACTCGCTCATGCACACGTATTTGCTTTTATTAAGATGTCAGTCCCTTTACCTACCACACCACAGATCCAGGGTTGGCACTTTACTTCATCTGGCCTCACAGTCCCCGACTCACCACCTCCAGTGCTGTAGCAGGAAGCAAGTCCAAAGTCTTTGAAGACTAGTTCATCCCTGCACCCCCCCCCCTGGGCCCTGCTTGGCTTCCTGTCTCATCCTGAGCCATGGGTCCTTTAATGCTTTGTCTCTTCTCCTCAACATATCTCCTTGTCAAAGCTGCTTTGGCAAGAGCCAAGGTCTTCTGTCAATGCCTGCCTGAGGATTTGTTTAGGGTGTTTTCCTTTAGCCTGGAACAACGGGGCGGGGGTAGGGGGCAGCACACATTTTTATTCTTTGCTGGCCACCATCCTTAGTGAAACCAGTTTGTTGTTGTTGTTGTTGTTGTTGTTGTTGCTGCTGCTCTTGAGGAAAATGAGCAAATGGAAAGAGCACACAATGAAAGCTGATCTTTTGGCTTTGGCTCAGGGGTTTAAGTATTTGCCTCACAGTTTGAGGTGGGGATGATGACAACCTGTAATCCCAGCAAGTGGGAGGTAGAGACAGGGGATCCCTGGAGCAAGTGGGCTACATAGACTGGTCGGTTGTATGGGTGAGTTCTGGGTCGAATTGAGAGACTTTAATGGATAAGGCTGAGAGTGACTGAGAAGGACAACTGAGGTCAACCGTGACCTCCACAGACATGCACACCTGCACATACATGTGCACCTACACATATGTGAACACATGCATACCCCCCCCCACACACACACACAGGGAAAGAAAGGATAAATGATCGCCTATAAGATCCATGCTGGCTTTCTTCTTAACAGTCTCCCTGTCTAAATTTGTCTGCGTTAGGAAGCCAGCCACAGGACAACCCCTGGGCAGTACTGGAGGGCTGCAAACCCATCACGGAGCTATCACAGGGCTCCGGCTAAGCATCAGGACCAGATTCCTGCTATGGGATCCTATAAAACTTTTGGAACCTATTTACACCCTTCACAGAGTGATTGATGGTCAAAGTGGATTTTAGACATAAGTGGGATCTGCTATTATTTCCTCATTACCAAGGATACCCAGGACAAACCAGTCTGACCTTGCTTGCCTGTCCCAACTCACATCTGCCCTCTGACTCTCTACACACTCACACGAATTATAGAGAACTGATGATCATCCCAACTGTCTTTGTTTACAGTGCCACTTCCTCCTCAGATGGCTTTTCCCGACTTATTTGGTTAGCCAATGTCTACAGACTGATCCATCCACTCAACAGATTGAGCTTCATCGAGAGTCTCCCCATGTGCCAGCTACCATGATACACACAGGCACATTGGTAAAAGAAGGCCAGTTCCCTCTGTCATAGAGCTTTCATCTTCCAAACCGTTTCGCATTCTGCTTGTCTTTCAGCCTTATTTGAGACCCATAACCCTTCATAGACCGTAGCATCGCCCAGTGTCTAACCTTCCGCTCTCTAATATTGCAAGGCTCGTATGCACTGGGCCTGCTCATCTCTCTCACCCTTCATCCTCTTTTATTTACCCTCTATCTGCATATCTCCTCTCACCCTTCTACCATCCCTCCCACTGGCAGCCATCTTCTTCGTCCTTCCTTGGAGTTTATGAGGCCAATCCGGTGAGACAAGAAGGTGACTACTTTTAAACAGATAAAAGAAAGCCCTTCTTTTCCCCAGCAGATAATTAATTTGTGTCACTTGCTGGTCGTGGAACATAATTGAGGCCAAGGGCTTAAGAAGGCCCTGAGAAGGAATTAGACACGTAGCCCTACCGGAGGGAACGTATCACTCATCCTGCTTCCTGTCCCTGGGGGGGCCGAGGTTAGTGAGCTCTGCCCTGCTCCTGGTTGCGAAGATCCTCAGCCTATTAAGCAATCTGGCCAGGTATAGTAGAAAGACTTCAGACTTTGGATCTTACACTAGGGAGCTGTGGCTAAAGGGTGTATGGAGCAGAAATCTGGAGTCTTGAATTCAGGGCTCAAGTCTGTTGCTTTGCTATCTAAATGATGCAGACAAATTGGCTAACATCTCAAAGCCTCCAGTCCCTTGAAGCCCCAACCTCCCTGCTGTCTGTCTTGAATGTCTTTGAGCCTCTGAGAAGGGTAGATAGTGAAATGGCCAGGCAGGCTGCAGAGTGCCAAAGACTGAACACTGCATGGATACCCAGTATTTCACCCCTGAACGCAGCCAACAAACTGCTGGAAACCCTGGAAACCCTAGAAAGGGACGATGCTTTCTGCAAGATGGGAGTTTAAAGTCCTTGACTTCTCTAAATGTTTAAATGCATAGGATGATCTCCTGTGAGATCCAGGGATTGCCAGCCATACCAGCACCCTTGAGCCTGGACCGTGCTGCCAGCACTAGCCGTCTGTGAGGGCTGGCAGGTCCTCTGTCCTTCCCTGATTCGATCTATCATGAGTGATAGGCACTGTACCAAATCATGAGTTCCAAAGTAGAGTCCTCACTTTAAGGCAAAAAAAAAAAAAAAAAAAAAAAAGTCCCAGAGAGAAGGAAAGGAAGCATCCGGACGAAGCGTATCATGTCAAGAGGATTTATTTGCACACTGAACCTAATGAAAATCCTAGATCACCGACTCCTTTGGTTTAGCTTGATCTGGTCTGCCTTCTGCAGGACCCTTTACTGTGATTACCTGAGTGTAAGCTCCCAGCAACATACCTTAGCGGGCGTGCAGCGAAGCAAACAGTGTGTGTCCCAGCGAGACTCAAACAGCATCTGCTCCACACAAAGTTGGGTACACAGGGCTTCCAGCATCACAGTGAGTATTGTTTGGAGATCAGTGCTGGGTGTTTTGGGGGTGTCCTATGGAGTCTGTCTGGGGTCCTCATTTCTCTACTTGACTATGGTGATACCCAGCCAGCTTTCCTAGGGGCAGGAGTAGGTGGCAGGGGACCTAGCAGATAGCGAGACCCTGGTGAGTGATTGGGAGTGCACTGTAGGTGCGGGCATGCTGTACACATTTCTAATTAGCCCTCTGAGGCTGCACATGAATGGTGTTTCAGACAGCCAAAAGCAGATGTGCTAACCTGGTATGTTACCTGTGGAATGGCAGTAAGGAGGGTGAAAACATTCACAAAAAATGTATGGAGTATCAGACTGGACCAGATACTGTGTGGCCTGCTGGAGACCCAGAGTTGACTCAGATAGCCCCTGCTTACGAGATCCACAAGACGCTGCACATAAGCGAGTAATGTGTATACTACACATCTATAGTAGCCTTGGAAGCTTGTTAAAATCCAGAATGGGATTCTTGGCCTCTTTGTGGGAACAGGGCCTGTGCGTCAAGATATGTGACAGACTGAAGGAGGAGTTTTTAAATTACCTCAACAAAGTTCACGGGCTGAGGATGCAGTGCGGAGCCAGAGTGCCGGTTATACAATGCTTCCATGTCTCTGAGTCCACATGCTTGTGGGAGAAGTGAGGTCCGAACGCCATGTGTGAGGCACCCAGTCCTAGCATGCTGTAGTAGCTCAGGGAGGGTTGACTATTCCATAAGTACTCGTTAAAGCCCAGTGAGGATGGATAAGTATCCAGTCTAGTCCAGCCATCTCCAAAGACCTCACGTCAGTGGGCAGGGAGGATTCTGCATGGATCTGGGATGGGTTAGGCTGGGATTTCTGAGTGGTGCATGCTGGGAACAAGGCATGGCGTTTAACTCCAAGGGTTGACTTTTGGACCAGATGGTTCTGTGTTCTTTAGAAGGTGGAGCTTTCTTCAGGAGGTTCTAAGGTCCTGCAGAATTGTGTTGCTCTAAGCTAAGACTCAAAATCCCTGTCACAGTAGCCCCCTTTACCACTGGGATTAACACAGGGTTCTTTCTGAAGGTTCTGAGTCTCATAGGTAAGAGGATTGAAAAACATACTCAGACGGAAACCAGAGGACTAGTTATTTTAGAGTTTTAGAGAAACTATAATGGACTGAGAAGTTGAGGGTCATGGCAAATGCTGGGGGAGGGGAATGGATGAGAGGAGGAATGGGAAGAATTCTAAATTAGAAGTCAAGAAAGTAGGCAGACCTGGCCACAGAAGTTTGCAAGTGGCTAAACCAGAGGTCTTCAGAGACAAGGGGTTAAAATACCTGGGACAGCAGATGTCTTAGGATTTCCAATGCTGCAATGAAACCATGACCAAAAAGCAAGTCAGAGAGGAAAGTATTTATTTCAGCTTAGGGGTCCATCTCGCTTGCTGTTCATCACTGAAGGAAGTCAGGACAGGAACTGGAACAGGGCAGGAACCAGGAGGCAGGAGCTGATGCAGAGGCCATGGAGGGGTGCTGCTTATTGGCTTTCTCCTTATGACTTGTTCAGCCTGCTCTCTAATAGAACCCAGGACCGCCAGCCTAGGGATGGCACTACCTACAATAGGCTGGGCCCTTCCCCATCAATCACTAATTAAGAAAATGCCTTACAGGCTTGTCTCCGGCCTGATCTTAGGAGGCATTGTTATAATTGAGGTTCCCTCATCTCACATGGCTTTAGCTCGTGTCAAGTTGATATGAAACTGTTCAACACACAAAGCTAGGCAGCTTTAGGGCTTTGGCAGTGTCTGGGAACGGGTAAAGAAAGAAGGAAAAGGATGCATTGACCTTTCTGAGTTAGAATTCAGGAGTCAGGCAGGTGGAGCAGTGAAGATTGTATAAGCAACCATGGTGAGGGAGGGGCCTCTGAGGTGTATGGATATATATCTCATATTCTAAACCTGTCAGGTACATCGTCTTTCTCGAAGTTTCTGGAACCTTATATTATGAGCCATCTCTCTGTGCAGGTGATTGACAGGCTCATTAGGATTAACTCCTACGGGAGGGGACAATAGTATATCTTTGTAATCTTATAATCTTTTGGGTAGTTTAGAATGTCACATCTCTATCCAAATCCAGAAGTACAGCTCAATCCCATCCTTTTGACCGAAAATTGTGCAACAGAGTAGATTTCGAAGACTTAAGGAAAAGATCTATAGAACACCCAGGCAGGAAATAGTTTTTCTCTTAATGAACCTCAACAAAGCCCTGCTGCCATCTTCCTCCCATCTCACAGTGCTTCAGGTCTCAAGGAGAAGCAATTGTGATATTTTCCCCTTCCTTCAAATTAGTGTGTACCTGGGGATTGGCATAAACTTAGACCTCGAAGTTGATGATGAGGGAGAATCCATCTTCAGTGATCTTCAAGCCTGGTTATGTTTGACTAGCTACCTAATGCTTTGATATGGTTCACACTTTTAGCAGCAACGTACTTGGAATCTTTAGTGTCTCTATCAATTTTCTGTTGGCATGCCTATTGCCTCTGTGAGCTTTTTTAAGGCCACAGCCTGGACATCTGATGTCTAGTCTATTCTTAACCGAGTGCTGCACAAAGAATAGATGCTCAATAAAATCTGTGGCTAACTGATCAGACACAAGCCGTGCCTGTTTTGCCTTCAATTTAGGTTCATTTCCACCTTTAAATAGCTGGCACATTATTATATTATCATATTATGCAAACCAAATAACCTAAAAAGGCAGATAGTTAACAAACAGACTAGTAGATTAGGGATCGCCTGTGGGATTCATCCTAATCAACCAGCCTACTTATCTGCCTGTGATCAGGGCCCTGCATCTTTATCATTCGGCTGAGTAAAGCAACATGCCAGGTTCCCAGAGGAGCAGAAAGGGATTTCAATTACATATCTGAAATAACATGGGCTCCCTGGCTCTAAATTGCTAAAACCCAGTTTAAGTTAAGGAGACAAATAGACACTAATTATAGAGCAAAGTGGAGTCCAAAGCATCCCCAGTAACTGACAGAAATGCCTTTGTCCTCCCTCTAGTGTGAAGCTAAAGGAGCTGCAACCACCTCTCAGGCTTCTCTGTCTGCTCAGGAGTTGAGAGGATGGAGTGGGTAGCGAAGAGGTAGCAGTGAAGGTAAGTGTGGACGTTTCACACCTGAAGATCGTGCATCTGTTTGTCTTGTGTAATCTATGTCTTTGCTTGTCCACATTCTTATCTATTAGGAAGGACCCTTTAAGTCCTAATTAGTGTGGCAGCTTCCCAGTGAAAAGAGTAATAATGTAAAGACATCAGGGCTTGACTCATGCTACTGCCCACTGACTATGTGATTTTGGATGCCTTGGTTTGCCTCCTTAGTGCAGTGAGAGCCCATAGGGAGATGATAAATATTTAACCAGGTCTCCTTGGGGCTCTGGGGGTGGGGGAAGACCTGATTTGTACCTCTTGCCAATCTCTCTGGCATAAATATTCACATTGTGGCTGACGTCAACCTGCCAACCTAGTGTTGTTGCTAAATGCGGTAACACGTGAGAAGAAAGGCAAGTTAGTTCTCAGGAAAGAAAGATGGAAATGGATAACCATGGGGGAAGAGACAGAGGAGGAAACACAAGGGAAGAAGGGGGTGAGTTTTGGAAGTGAAGAGGGAAGCTGTGGAAGATTCAAGAACCAAGTGCCATTGTCCCAGTAGAGACCTGGCCAGTCCATGTAAGGTTCCCATGGTGGGAGATAAAGCTATGGAAACACCTGAGAATCAAAACATGCACGTTGAACATGCATGCTTTGAACTTCTGTTGAGTTAGACTTTGTTTTAAAACCACTGCAGAAGCACCAAGGACAAGGATGTAGCATGATGAGAGATACTGGGGACCAAACCCATAGGTAGAGAGCATAAGGCAGTTTGGGTAATATACTAGCTAGGAGAACTTGGGATTCTGGGGTTTGGGTGAGAATAAAGAGAATGGTGTGGTAAAAGGGACAGGGGCAAGAAAGTCAGGACAACCAGGGTCTGTTCAAGCTATGTGATAGGTTGGGTAACCATGGAAAGGCTGCCAGTGATAGGAATTAGAGGGGAACCCAGGAGTCTAGAAAACCAGGAAGATCAATGGCAAGGATTTTTCTGCCTTTCTCCTATGAACCATAACAACTCCCTCTCTGCCTCCTAGAATCCAACCCTCTCCTACATACCTATTCCATTCTCTTCACTCCCCTTCACTTTTCTCTACTCCCTTGTTCTTCCCTCATTCTAAACAATTTCAACTTTCCCAGGTTAGCTCTGACCGTCTATGTAGCCCACCCATGATATATGCCTCTCTGTGCTGTGAAAGATGAATGCGACTAACTCCATTTTTATGCCTGTCCCATTGAAAAAGCTACCAATCTTGGTCTCAGCATCACATTATCACAGTGACGCTTACATCTAGGGAGACTCCACTGCATATCAAATTGCATTAAGTTGTTTTTGTTGCCCAAGGATTGGAATTCAAGACCCTGTGTGGACAAAACTCCAGGAGCTATGCACTACAGTATATCAGGACAGTGGGTCTCTGGGGCTCAAGAGTGGTCTGTACTGTGGATGGATAGATGCTTAGAATCCATCTTCATAAAGATCTAACATACCATGACATGGAGAGATTGAGTTTGTTAGAGAAGAGATGTTTTCTCCTCCTTTGTGAAACATGTTTAAGGCTAGAAAAAGGAGGATGTCAATCCCAGACTTGGGAGCAATGAAGGAGTTTATTGGGAATGAGGATACTGTGAAGTCATCCAGGATGGGGACTTCAAGAAGGAAAGAGCTGCTGATGGTGTTAATGCCAGAATAATTCCGAGGACTGAAGATAAGGGTAAGGCCCAAGCAAGATTGATTAAGGACTCAGGTGTCCTTTTTGGTCACGTAATTCATTGTGGACATGTTTAGACTGGTTAACAGATACTGTCCGGGTTAATGAAAAATCAATGGCTAGTGTTGCAGGTGCTGCTGAAAGAGTAGCCACAGAGTACTTAGTTCCAGACTGTGACCCTTGGACCAGATATTTCATCACCTGGAAACTGGGGAAAGCTGTAACTCTGCAGTGGAGCCCACTATTCTACGGCAGGTCCACCCTCCATCTGATGCTCCCTCGAGACTCAAGGCCAGAGGTCTTGGGAAAATATGGTCTTGTTATACCCAAAATGCTGAATCCTTCCAGGCATGCATTTTGGGAGGACACAAAGGCCTTATTAATGTTGGGCATGGTGGACCACACCAATAATGCCAGCAGTTGGGAAGGTCGAGAGATTAAGGTCATCCTCAGATAAATGGCAAATCCAAGGCTAAATGTAAGTCTCAAATAAACCTCACCAAACCAAAGCAAATACTGTCGAAAGAAAGAAAGAAAGAAAGAAAGGAAGGAAGGAAGGAAGGAAGGAAGGAAGGAAGGAAGGAAGGAAGGATGTTTCCCACAGGATAATGCATCAGTGGAAGAAGGTGCCCTTTCAGGCATATGCTGAGTATAAGCCACACAGTATCCAAGTACACAGAGGAATAACTTTGGTCAACATGAGGTTTCTGCTCTTACACATCTTACCTTCGATGAGGGAGAGAAACACACAATAAAACACCTGGTTGTCAGAGTGCAACGAAATAATAATAGAGTGAGAAATCTAAAGGTCTACTCTACAGTCATGGAAGGGCTCACAGAGAGTGTGCTATTTAGGTGAAATCTGAATTGCTTCCCCTTGCAGCCAAAGAAGCAAGTCATAGCAGATACATAGGGAAACGGAGTGGTCTGGGTATAAAAAGCTATGTATGCAAAGGACCCGAGACAGGAACATAATGGACTTACTCCAGTCTTGGATTGGCACACTGTGTGGGTGGAAGCTAGTCCAAAAGGAAAAGAATGGCACTGAGTAGTCAGCACCATCTGTATACAGCAAGAAGAACATGATTAGGAGCTGGGAAGACGACTCAGTCAGCAAAGGACTTGCCTTGCCAGAGCAAAGGCCAGAGTTTGAGCTCTAGACTCCACACCAAGAAGGCCAAGTATGGTGATACACACTTCTAACCCTGTCTCTTCAGAGGCAGATACAGACAGATCCCAGGACTCATAGACAGCCAGTCATACCTGCCTGATGAGCGTCAGGCCTGGTAACAAATCCTGCCTCAAAAAATTTTTCAAGAATGGTACCTGAGGAATGCCAACTAAGGCTGTCCTTCATTTTCCAAACACATCACACACATGTGCACGTGTAATTCCCCTACATGTATGCATCTGTATACATCAGAAGAAAGCATGCCCACACACACACAGATGTATGCACATGCCACATATACCCACAAAGAAGTCCACGGTCAGATTTCTATTGTCCAAAAGGAACAATTTCTGTGAGAACTTAGCTAGAAACTTTCCACATCTGTTACTTACAGCAGCCAAAGGATGAAAAGAGCGCTATTGTCCACCCAGGGATAATGGAAAGGCAGGGTCTCATAGGCACCTGCAATGAGATGTTATTCGGCCTCACTGACCCTCACCCGAGCCTTCGGCAACCCTGTTAGTTATGCTCTTATTGCTATGATAAAATACCTGATAAAAGCCTCTTAAGCAGGGGAGAGTTTATTGTGGCTCACAATTTGAAAGCACACGCCACCACGGTGGGGGAAGGCACGGCAGAGAGAAGGTGAAGTGGCTACTTTCATTGACTCCTTTTTCTTTTTCAGGAAGCAGAGAGAAATGGAGCCGATGCCCAGCTCCTTCCCCTTTTATTGAGTCCAGGACCACAGGCCTTGGAATGAACAGGGCCACCACCATCGAGGGAGGGTCTTCAAACCTCAGTTAAATCTTTCTGGAAACACTCTCCCAGAGGTACCAAGAGCATGTTGCCATGGTGATTCTAAATCCAGTCAGGTTGACAATGAAGCTCAACGATTGTAGGGGCCTTTGGAAATGGATAATCAATGTATAAGAACACAGAGGTCAGAGATGATTGTCAGTCCAGAGGAGGTCAATGGAGTCAAAGGGGGGAGTTTCTGTGTCCCATCCCATCCCTGTTCATTCCTTTCCCTCTTCTTCCCATTCCCTTCCATTTCTTTCCTTCCCTTTACCTCTCTCCACCCCTCCTCTCTTTTCTAAGGGAAAATAAAATGGCCTCCCAGTGTGTGCCCTGACCCCCGGCCTTGGGAACTTGATAATGTGAGGTCAGTTGATCATTTTAGATTTGAATTGGAACCCAATAACACTTTCCTTTCTCCATCTCAGCCAGGTCCCAACTTCAGGGTCTTGCAGATAACACAGATTCCCTGACATATCATCACAGACAGCCTCCTCAGCTTAAATCACTTCCTGCTGAGCACCCATAACACACAGATTGGAGGTAACTTCACTCCAGAGAACCAATTAGCAAAGACCCAGGCTGAGTAATTACAGTTTGATAAGCTCCTACCAGCCTATAACCAGTGCAGACGAAATGCTAGGAGAGCATCTCTCCACAGGGCTGGGGGGACAGCAGCACAATGTCCTCTGCTCTTCTCTGCCCTTGCCCCTCTCCTAAACTGTAAACTGAGAATAGGGGTAAGGAGATCAAAGAGGTACAAGGAGTCAGAGGTAGGGTTGCTGATAAGGAACCAACCAACCAAAACCATCTATCCTGAGTAGATGGGTGAGGAAAAGAACCATATTCTGTACTCAACATACAGGCGTGTGCCATGGCACTCCCTCACTGTGGCCTGTGGCCCAAGTGTCCGTCCACTGTCCCTTGGGTCCTCTAGGATCTTTCCCCTTCTTCTCTCCTGTAGCTTTTGGACTTGTGGGAAGCAAAGGCCGTATAAAGTGTCTCCTCACTGGCATCCTGCTTGAAGCCACCTTTCCACTTTTCCTGAGCTCTGGCTTTCATACGCCCCTCTAAGGCCTTCCTTAATACATTCTATACACTACTGCCCAAGGGAGGAATTATTCACAAACACAGATGCAGCGGACCCACTACCCTACTTAAACCACACCCCTTCCTGTACCTTTGGGGTAATATATAAGCACAGCATTAATATAGATGTGTTTCTTTATCCTTGCCCAGTTTCCATCTTCAAAGTTTTCAGCGGCCAACTTTCCTTTGGCAATTTGAATTCTTATTTTCTTTTTAACTGCTGTACAATGTAATTGATCTCTATTTTAAATATGTGGTTCCTGAGCCTGAACCTAGATAAAGAGATATAGATACAACATTATCACAGTTGGATACAAAATAATCCAATCACTTTCCAACCTCTGTTGTGCTGCCCCTCTGTACTCACAGTGTCCCCATCCCCTGATCCCTGGCATGAATCTCTCCCCCAACACTAGAGTTTTCTTATAAATAGATGGAACCAGTGGAGTTACATGTTGTGTAGCCTTTGGAATCTACCTAAATTGTGTTGTATTGCCCTGTTGGAACAGAGCACACAGTAGAATATTACCTTGTTTCTAGTCTTCTGTGCCATTGGTTTTATATCTCTTGACATTTGTGCATATTGTTTTTTCTTCTGGGGACAATTCTGGCTCCTTATTTTCTGTCAAACTTCTCGGTCTTCTTCCAACACCAATCTGATTACATCTTCTTGGAGAAATCTCCTTGAACTCTAGACTTGGCGAGCCCTTTCATAGCAGGGGTCTCTGCCTGCCTGTTTCTCCTACCATGAACTTACATCTCATCCTTCTAAGTAGTCCTTGGCTGCTTTGTCTGAGTTTGAGAAGTTTTCAAGCTTCTTTGAGCAATGGTAGCAATGACAGCTGTGTTTCTATCACCAGAACTTGTCAGATGGATGAATACCATATTTGAAATCTCTGTGGTGACTTAAATCAGAATGTTCCCCGTAGACTCATATATTTGAACGTTTGTTCTTCAGATCCTGGAACTGTTTAGGAAGGATAAGAAGGTGTGGTCTTGTTGGAGGATGTATGCCATTGGGGATGGCTAATGAAATTTCAAAAGCCCATGCCGTTCCCAGTTCTCCCACCCCCTATATGCCTCCAACTTGTAGATCAGATGTAAGCTCTCATCTACTGCTCCAACATCATGTCTCCTTGTTTGTTGCCATGCTCCATGAAGTGATGAGCATGGACTCACCCTCTGGAACTCTAAGCCCCAGATAAATTCTTTCTTCTATAAGTTTGCTTTGGTCATGGTTCCATACCCTTAACATTAAGTAACCTGCAGCCAAATGTCAAGGGGTAATCAGAACTAACTTAGGTATTTATCTCTCAGAAGATGCATGATGCTTGCATTTGTCATGTTCTTGGGTGTATTACATAGACTTTCATTTCCTTTCAACCACTGGTCTCTTTCTTTCCACAGGAAGAAAAAGAAATTGAGAATGCTTATAGTGATAACACAGTATCATAAGATGGCTGGGTTAAAGTGGAACCAGCAAGGAGTGAGAATAGAAGACTTAAGAAAAGCCAGAATGGGTCTTAAAGCCTGAGCTTCCTAGCAACCAAAGACAAAGAGAAGCCATTGGTAACAAAATTTGAATTGTCCCTAGGTAAAAAGTTATACCTGTTGCCTTGGAGGAGATGAAGCTAAGGGAAATTTCTACTGAAGACTTCAAAATACGACAAAAAGATCTACCAGGAAACCAGGCAATTGTTTTTTAAAAAAGACCTTTCTTACATTAAATGCAATTGCTAAACTCACGTAGATTTTCCTTCAAGCATCCCTTCAGTGCAAACTTAAAACAGTATGCCTAAACACAGCCAGCAAATCTCCTTTTACAAAAAGCCAAAACCACTTGGTCTAGATGCATAGCTCTGACTTGATCCAGGGATAAAATCTAGTATATCTATAGCAGTAGATGGGCCAGGTGTCCTTCAGATAATCCTCCGTGAATATTATTTCTTGTACCCAGGCTTTTCCTGACAGCCGGCAACAGACAATTTAAATTTATGTTTCCTGTCAAGGCTGTGGAACGTTGGCATTCTGTGCTATCAACATGGGATAGACCTACATCCTTTGCAAATCAGCCAAGCAGGCAGCAGGACTGCCATCCCCTTATGAGATTCAGTTGCTATTTGCCCATCAAGCTCATCCTGGCGGGCCACCCACATCCTAAAGGTCCCAGGAGTGGAGTTGAGATCTCCCCCAACACACACACACACTTTTGTGCACAAGGTACGTGCAATACCAGGAGATGTCTTTGGAGAATTTTGACTCACTTTCAAGAGCATTTGGAAAAGAGAACATGAAGAGAATTTTCGATCCCAAGATTAAATATGCAGAAGACGACAGAGTATTGGCTAACTTGGGGGTGTAGCATGCATTCCTTTCAAATGCAGTCTCTATTGCATTCCAAACACAGAGCTGGAAGAAGGCTGGACAAGGCTTCCCAATACCCCATGTTATAAATGACACAAAGACATTCATCAAGTTAAATAGGCTGCCTGAAGCCACTTGGCACATAGTGCCAGAAGCAAGTTTTGTTTGTTTGTTTGTTTTTGTTTTGCTTTGCCTTTAATCTCAAATCCTCTGCTCTTTGCAAAAATTCGTGTTTAAGACACTAACATGTTAGCATCCTAGGCGCTTATGTACTGTAATGATTTCCTGGAAAAATAATAGAGCCAGAAGAGGGGGGTTACAGCTAAAATAAAAGGAGTTGAAGCTATTTCTGCCAGAGTTATGAGTCATAAGCACTGGCCACCGGCAGAGACTCTGGGATTTTCTTACTTGTAACCTTTAAAACTTACAGGGTTGCTTTTGGCCCTGGAGAAATTTTGGGGCTACTCCATTCAGAGGTACCCAAGACTTCCTTGAGCTTTCTTCTGCTTCTGACAGTATCTTTCTGCCGCCAAGTCTGGGCATGCGAGGCTCATCATCGGCCTGCAGGCCTGCTGGCCACCTGCTCATTCTCTCAGCCACACTTGTTGTGCGGGACTACAGCTTTATCAGAGTCTCAGCAGGAGGCATTTGTCACTTCAGAGAGTGCAGATGAAGGGCTGTGAAGAAGGGACAAGTCACAGAGGTGTGAGCAAGCCGGGGGACCAGCCAAGCATGGTGAAGATCAGAGACTGGAAACACAGGGGATAGGCAGAAGAACAGGATGGACTCCGGAGAAGGGGATTGTGGAAGTGAGGATTCTGCCACCAAGGAACCCTCCTTCCCTCCCTCCCTCCCTGTCTGTCTGTCTGTCTGTCTGTGATCTCTGTGAGACCTCCATGGGCCATACCCAATGAGAGCCTGGGAGGTGCAAGAACCAGAGATTGGCCTCCTGAGGTCAGAGCAGAGGGCAGATAAAAGAAAACAGGTCAGAGATGGCCAGGGATAAGTGAACCATGACCAGCTCAGTGGGAGCAAACCTCAGGGGGCTGCTGCTTCCCTCTGACTTTGAAGAATCTAGGCACCAGGCACAAGAACAAAAGGGGACGCTCACAATCACCTTAGCACAGTGTGCTATGAAAAAAAGAAACCAGCAGCTGGGAGAGAATGAGGGATGGTTAGGGAAGCGGCTGAGGGTGACTCAGGCAGTTAACAGCTGAGGTCTTGGTGGCCTTATTCCAGTGAAGGAAGAGAAACTCTCATCAAAGAAAATGGTAGATGGGGACAGAAGGAAGGCAGTTTCAGAGTCGTCCCCAGACATAGCTTTGTAAAGGACGAGGCCAGTCTCCGGTCTGCTGCTACTCCACTGTAGTACTCACAAGGGGAGAAAGGCCTTAGAATCCTGGATGGATGCGGCCCAGCCCTGGAAGCCTGGTTTCTGCTGTTCGCAGCAGCATACCCAGAGCACACCATGGCAACAGACAGACTCACTGTGATGAGGAGAAGGTTTCTGAGCTTACTCAGTGAGAGACAGGCGTGGGGAAGGCAGGCCGCTGTTACCAACTGCCAGGCAGTGACCCAGAAAACACTGCAGACTCGGGTGGCTTCTCCCCAAGAGTGGCAGCTGGCAGACAGTCGGCAGAGCACCCACACTCAGACAGAGGTCTCTAAAGTGGTCTTGGGGCTCTTAAATGGGCTGCAAATGGCGTTGTGAGGGACTCATACTGTCTTCCTTGCCCTGCCCCCAATGAACTCTGTCTCCCTTCCCTAGAAGTGCAAGACTGTATGAAGTAGAAACACAGATCTAACATGGTAGTTCTGGGAGGATTTCCTAGAAGAAATGACGTTTGCTCTGAGATAGAATAAGAGCTGGCCTGAGACAGAGAATACTGAGTTAATATTCCAGCTGGACACAGGGGAAACAACAGTCAAAGAGGAGGGGATGAGGTGGCTTAAAAATGGTCCCTAGAGGCTCACACATTTGAATGCTTGGTTTCTGGTTGGTGAAACTGTTTTGGAGGGAGTAGAAAGTGTGACCCTATTGGAGGAGGTGCGTCACTGGGGTGGCCTTTGAGGTTGCAAAAGCCCTTGCCAGTCTCAGCTCTTTCTCTGCCTCACAGTGGTGAGGGAGTGGTGTATGCTCCAGCACCTTGCCTGCCTGCCTGCAGCCACCTCCCCTCTATGATGGTCATAGATGTACCCTCTGAAACCACACGCCCCCATTAAACTCTTCCTTAGGTTGTCTTGGTTGTGGGGTGTTTTATCACAGCAGTTGCAAAGTAACTAAGCCCCGTGTGAGTGGAGGGCAGAGAGGAGAGAGAGGAGAAGGGGAAGAGGACAAAGAGGGGTAGAGGGAGGATGAAGAGGAGAAAATGAAGGAGGGGAGGAAGAAGACAAAGGGAAGGAGGTGAGAAGAAACATGAAGAAGAGAAGGGAAAAGAGGAGGAGGGGTAAGTGAGGAAAGGGATTTGCCTCAAGTCGTGGAACTGAAGTCAGAGTTATGAGGACAACGGAGCTAGGACAGAAACTCAACGCTCAGCAATCTGTTCGAAGGCAATTCACTGCCAAGACCCTGGGAGGATGTGCAACACTCCTACCTCTGGTCTGAAAGTCATCTGGCACCTTTGCCCGTTGTTGCTGTCCTTTCTGGGGTGACCTGCCTCAGTTACTAGCTCCTGTTGCCCAAGCCCCAGCCGGCAGACCAGATCTTAGTAAAGTAAAATCCCAACTCACTGCAAACCAGCCCTGACCACACCCGTGTGGGTATGCGCATGCTCAATTTCCACAAGCCCCGCCCCCAGTGCCTGGCTGTGTGTCTCGGGCTCTATTCTGGGCTCCCCTCCTGTGGTTTCATGCGTCTTCCCTCAGCACTGCTTGGTCCAGTCTTCCTCTTCCTGAGCTGATCAGAGACGACAAGTTCTCAAGTTGGTAAATCTCGCCCGGTGGTCGTTTTCCATCCTTGTCTGTCCCACCTCACCAGGTTGTTCCACAGACACTCTTCCTCACACTTGTGTCTTCTACCACATCTCCTGCTCCCTGGTTCTAGCAGCTCTGCTGTCTGAGCTGAGCTCCCCCCCCCCGCCCCCGCCTTTCCCAAACAAGTCTCCTCTCCTATCTTTCCTCTTCCCCCCTCACCCCTGCTTCCACTCACTCTAGAGACCATCTTATTGTTCCCACAGTTACATTTCTCAGAAGAGAGAAGGTCCAGACCTCAGGGGATCTGACACAGGGGTGGGGGTGTTGGATTTGTCCCCAGACTTCTGGGAGCTAAAGGGCTGAAAAGGTTTCAGGACTTAACTGCCTTCGAGCAGGCGAGTGGAGAGTGGAGGAGGAGGGGGATGGGGGGGGGGACCTGGACTCTGCAGGAAAGAGCAGCTATTAGTCACCAGAGGGGAAAAGGAAAGGAATTGGTCAAACAGCAGGTGGTCCAAGCAAGCTCACACAGCCCCAATCAGCCCTGAATTTAATAAGGATGAGGAGAGACAGTGATGGGAAGACATGACACTGCTGCAGGGCGGGTTTCTTTCTCTCCTCCAGTCTATGGGGAGGCAGAAAGGTGAGTGGCAGACCTGTGGAACGGAAGCTGTCTGGGAGTCTCCACAGAGGCTGATGGAGGTAGAGGGAAGTAGGTGTAAGGCGGGGGCTGCTAGCATTCCCACTGAAGCTTTCTAGAACTCCACAGTACCCTGAGCATCTCAGCGAGAAGACACAGAGTTCCTTTTGGCAGACGGCAGCCTTCCCTTTTGATACAGCACAACCACAGGAACAAATACTACTTAAATAAACGCACCAGCAGTGGGCATCACCTTTAACTCCCAGGCTTTGGGAATTGTGTGGCTGTTGCCTGTCGGTTAGATAGGACCACTGGGGGCTTGAATCAAAGCATCTAGGATCCCCTGCACGAGACTCTTCTGGGGTCATAGAACTGAAGACTTCAGAGTAAAAATGCTGGGCCCCAACAGTTCCAACGGGCTCTTGGCCTCCCATATCCAATCTGCCAATAAATAAAACAAGTGATGGTGAAAATCAGGGAAGAGGCTTACTGAATGTGGCCACTGTGGGAAATGAACAAATAAGGGTCAAATGAAGACAAATTCATCTGTGGGAAGTAGGCATGGGGCATGGCGAGGGGTAAGAGGTAAGCACAATTAAGCAGTCCTGGGCAGGCTGTATTCTGGTTGACCTCTGCCTCAGTCCTAGTTCTGTAGGATGACCTTGTCTTAGTTGAGGGAAGAAGTTAGTTCTCAGGAGATGATCACTTCTGTTACTGGGTCTAGCCTTGGCATCGTGGATAGTAACCCTGGGCCTCAATTGGGGGTAGTCTATCCTATAGGCTTGTCCTCTACTCGGGAGTAGTTGGAGTCCTGTGGTGTTGCAGTGTGGCGAAAATATCTCTTACATTCTAAGACCCCAGATCTCTTGCTGGACTGCACTGCTGAGTTGGTAATACACAGTGGGGTCACAGAAGACTTCTATCCCTGTGTACTCAGCCTGTTTGTTTAACCTGCCTTTAAGAGAACAATGTATCAACCAACCTTACTTGCCTTGGATTTTCTATGTAATCAACTTTACAACCTAAGCTAATGCATAGCTGTAATCTTAAGTTATATACTCCCCCATGCCCCTGACCCAGAGTAGTGCCTGTGTGTTATGATAATCATTTGCTGGAAACAGCAAATAGGCAGGAAGCAGACTTATAAAATGAATATCCATCATAAATACTGGAAACAGCATTCGGATATTGCTTGACAGCATTTGTTTGTTTGTTATCTGGGTCAGTAGGAGTCAGTGACTTAATCCCTTGTAAGACTCTGTTAATATTTCTGTAAAGTATCTCTTATTCCTTCCCCAATGTGGCGCTTTCTGCATTGTTCAGTAAGAGAGAGAGAGCACATGCTTTTGTTAGGGACAGATACATAGACAGACACAGATACAGGGACAAATGTACAAGACAGCCTTCGGGCAGGCAGAGACTCAGGCTCACACAACAGACAGACAAGGAGTACAGAAGACATGGGGGGGGGGAGGCAGTGAATCAGAGGATTCAAATCTAGGTTAAATGATACCAAGAGAAAGTTAGCGCTTTGATTCACTCTTTAATTTGGTGACAGCTCATTATTGGTGGTCCCGAGTTTGTTATTAATTCGTTCAAACCAACCAGAGTCCCTTGTCACGAAGATGTTTATTTTGAAACTCAAGGTGATACAAGAAGTGAGACTGAGGAGACAGAGCAGAGCCAGAGGGACAAGCTGGAGTGAGTTAGGTCAGAGACCCATGGATTCCTTCAGCCAAGTCTCTCAACATTCCAGCATGAAGGGGAAGCTTCTGGAACTCAGGAGCCTAGATCGTCACAACGCTACTCTGTAAAGTAATAGGAGAGGTGAACAATCTGCTAGGGTGGAACACTTCCATACCGGAACTGCCCTTAAATTGCTCAGAGGGGATGTTGGAGAGATGGCTCAGTGATTAAGAGCACTGACTGATCTTCCAGAGGTCTTGAGTTCAATTCCCAGCAACCACATGGTGGCTCACAACCATCTGTAATGGGGCTCTATGCCTTCTTCTAGTGTGTCTGAGGACAGTGACCATGTACTCATATACATAAAATAAATAATTCTAAAAAATGCTCAGAAGGGTCTTCAGTGACAGAGCTTCTGAAAGTCAACAAAGAGACTGACTGTCTAGGGTCATAACTGCTTTTCCCCCTCTTCTTGTATGCAAACCTCCTGAGTGCATTGGTTCACCAAGCTGGGCTTGGATGGGATCTGTGTGTCTTTACTGCTGCGAGAGGCAACACATGATACGGACCAGGGGTGGACAATGGGTGGACCCAGGAAAGACATATTTGCACAAAATTCAATCTGGGTGATAAGGGAAGCAAGCAATACCTATAAATGCCTTCAGTAGTTCAGCTCTACACGAGCTGAGTTCCAGGACAGCGTCATAGAGCATGGCCAGGAGTAGGTTGAGAATGGAGGGAAGGGTGGGGAGTTCCAGCTCGGGGAATCATCCTTTGAAGTCTTCGATGGGTCTGTTCTTGTGTTTGGGGGAGGAAATGAGGTCAAGTAAGAGCAACCACAAAACAACAAAGGAAAGAAAACAAGATGGACCGGCTGCTGCTGCCCCTTTTCATTCTCTGGTGAGTGTGTCCGCTGCTCTGCCCATCTGCTCAGTCTCCTCTCCCCACAGTGCCTCCCTAAACCTCTTGCTATGCCCATTCGTGCCTGGACATCATTAGGCCATAAGCAATTCCTGGAATATCCTGTGAGGTTTGCCATCTCATTTAGAGCTGGCTATTTTCTCTGCCTCTGCTTTTTCCTTTCCCATTTTTTTTTTTAAAACCCGGCTGGTTCTTCTTCCTTGGCTCAGACTGGGGGCCTCTAGTACAGTCTCTAACACAATTGGAGTGCTTAGCAGAATGTGTCATCTGTATGTCTTGTCCCTACTAGACTGGGAATCTCTCTTGATAAGTGAGACTAGCCTTAATAGCTCTGTGTCCTTAGGGCCTGGCAGTTTTCAGCAGACAATAGGTATTTTGTAAATAAATATATGAGAGAGTTTGGATGTGTCATTTAACATCTTTCCATCCTTAGAACCAGTAATTTAAATTCTAGAAATTATTCTAAAGAAATGCCACAAATGAAGGGAAAGAGACATGTGTGTGCAAATACACAGTGTAGGATTTTTTTCTTTTTTTTATTGGACATTTTATGTATTTACATTTCAAATGTTATCCCCTTTCCTGGTTCCCCCCTCCCCCTGCTTCTATGAGGGTGCTCCCACTCCCACCTCACCACCCTGGCATTCCTCTACGTTGGGGAATTGAGCCTTCCCAGGACCAAGGGCCTCTCCTCCTATTGATGCCAGACAAGGCCATCCTCTGCTACATATGCGGCTGGAGCCATGGGTCCCTCCATGTGTACTCTTTGGTTAGTGGTTTAGTCCCTGGGAGCTCTGGGGGTGGGATCTGGTTGGTTGATATTGTTGTTCTTTTTATGGGGTTGCAAACCCCTTCAGCTCCTTCAATCCTTTCTCTAACTCCCCCATTGGGACTCCTTGCTCAGTCTGATGGTTAGGTGCAAACATTCTCCTCTGTATCAGTAAGGCTCAGGCAGAGCCTCTCAGGAGGCATCCATATCAGGCTCCTGTCAGCAAGCACTTCTTGGCATCAGCAATAGTGACTGGGTTTGGGGACTGTGTATGGGATGGGTCCCCAGGTGGGGCAACCTCTGGATGGCCTTTCCTTCCATCTCTGCTCTACTCTGTCCCTGTGTTTTCTTCAGACAGGAGCATTTCTGGGCTGAAATTTTCAGAAGGGCTGGTGGCCCAATCCCTCAACCCAGGACCTTGCCTAACCTCTGGATATGGTCTTTACAGGTTCTCCCTTT